>NC_056726.1:476962710-477172710 GCF_019279795.1 Protopterus annectens
GAGCTTGTATAGCTTGTGGGCTTAGGTAGTCAGTTGTCTGAATCTGGCATTCTCTAAATATTGTGAGTATCTGTTATTACAGTTACAAGTATGACTAAATTATCCAACCCATCTGATGTGTACACCTTCATCCAGGCAAGATTTTGACATAGGGAGAGATCTTACACTACTCTTTCACTCACTTTTAAGCCACACATATGCCTTGCAACACAATAATAATGTCATACCATAAAATATGTTCTGTCTCACACTAATAGTAAGACTTCACCTGTGGTATGTGTTTTTAATCTATAGTTCTCTAGGCTATGGATTTACATAGGCAGCTGGATAAATCCAGCGAAAACCAGTGTGTGTGTGTGTGTGTGTGTGTGTGTGTGTGTGTGTGTGTGTGTGTGTGTGTGTGTGTGTGTGTGTGTGTGTGTGTGTGTGTGTGTGTGTGTGTGTGTGTGTGTGTGTGGTAACATAAAGGAGGGTCTTATCCAACATTCCCAAAAACTCTTTCCATCGTTTTTCATTCTAACATAGGCCTTTCAACAAATTGATGATTTTATCCCATTCAAAGAGGTGTACTGTGACCTTTGTGGTAAGCCTTCTTCTGTGGTGCATGCAGTTAAAACTGACTTCTACACCATGTGGATTTAGACAGTTGTTCAAATCTGGCAAGGTATATGTGCAAAACAATACTGAGGAACAAGAGTGACTCGCTCAACAGAAGTGATATACCTAACTGGCAGTTGTGTGGACAGTAACAGGGCTAAAGCCTATTGATCCCTCCAAAAAATTTAGAGGATCTCTGATCTCTCAAAATATTGCTTATTACAGACCTCGAAGTGTGTTCTGTCTGACACTTGTACGCTAAAGTTTCTTGTGGCAGAAGCAGGTAATACCTGGAGTTGTTCTCTAGAGTGTTGAGCTTGAGATGGAGGGTGGTCTGAATCTAGTAATGTGTGTCTATCGGACAATAATGACAGATAGGAGTTGCTTAAACTAACAGGGCCTCCGTTTTAAGGCCTCAGACACCATTTTAGAGGAGCTATAACCTTCCCAACACATTACTAATGTAATGCCTAAAGGTATGAGCTTCATAATACATCAGATATGCTTCTTTCTGTGGTTTCATAGCTCTATGATGTGCGACCTCAGGCAGGTGTTCAAGTCTGGCAAGGTGTAACTACTGAGTATGTCAGAGAATGCTTACAGGCAGGATTTGCTTCCCTTAAAGGAATGTCACAAGATACGTGACAATGGCAGTGAAGTTTCATAACTGCAGACTACCTGCAGTATTTCAAATGTCTCCTACTGTATTTACTTTCCTTGGCAACTGTTACATCACTTCTAAACTTTAAATATTATTTATAAAATTAAGCCACTTTCTCACAATGTAGCTGTACCCTTCTCATCCTTTTGTCAACATTTTGTATAATCCTGTAGGCATGCCCCTGAGTGTCCATGATTACTTCTGTAGTGAGCAATAATTATAAATAGTGGTGTTTGTTCTCTAAATTATTGATATATAACTACAATTTCTTCTTTAAGCTCACCTGCCTCTTTATTTATGTACCGCACATTGCCTTTGCCTTGTATTGTGCTGTCCACATGTGCTCAGTGAGGTTAAGATAATTTGCAGCCTGTTGTTTATACTGTGCTCAAGCCTATGTGCATCTCAGAGTGGCCATAAGCAGGTGTTCTGTACATAAACAGGTACTGCTGAACATGTATGCTTGCTTAGCAGCTTTCATATTCTATGAGCACTGATGCTCATCATGCTAAGATAAGCAAATGTATAGGCTTGTTAATAAATCCCCGGGTATATATTTTTCAAATTATGCAATTTGTATTGCTACAATGCCATAAGTGCTACATAATATATTTCTACACTGTTCTTGGATGTTTATTGATCAATAATATGTGCTGTATGTTTTAATGGCACAGTTGGCTGGGTCATTGCTGAAATGGACCTGTCAACCTGTCTGCTTACCTTCTTAACAAAATAAAAATAAAATATAATTAAAAAAGTGTCTGAGAAGTATTTCCCTCATCAAGCAACATATTCTATCTGTTAGTCTCCCTGTAGTGCTGCATGTCCTTATTTGTTCCCTGCTGGACTACTCTAACACCTTTTGCCTGGAGATTCCTGACTTATATGTGTGCTGCTTGCAACTTGTACAAACTTCTGCTTCCAGGCTACTTAAGAGTGTTTCTAAGCATCATCATATTATGCCAGTCTTGTGTGAAATGCACATGGGTACCTGTCGGGTAGTGGATCATCTACAAAGCTCTGGTTCTTGTGTACAACACCCTCCATGGCTTGGTACAGATCCCTCTATTTATATGACTGTGTTTGCTTGAATGAACCAACTCAGTCCTGGCATTGTGCCTTCTAGAAGGTGTTAATGGTTCCACTAATGTCATTTGAAAGCTATTGTGTTAGTTCTATTATTATCAGAGCCCGTGACACTAGGATCTGTTAAGTGATTGGTTAACAGATTCCCCAACTCTGTGGGTTCCTTAAAGACCCATTTATTCAAATTAACCTTTTAACCTTGTTTATTTACAGCACTCTCTTTGGCATTAAATTTAAATAATGACATTTGCATAACTTCTTTTCAGCAGCACTGCTTCTTTGTGTATGTTACTTGTTCCTGATTATGATGCTTTTATTGTTTTAACTGAATGTTTGTTTATATGTATGCAGAATGTTTTTATATATTTGTTATTATTGTTTTTTGTTAAATTGTTGTTACTATTTGCTATTATTATTATTATTATTATTATTATTATTAGTATTATTTTTATTATAAATCTGTCTTCTGGTTAGGAGTCTCAGTGTGTCATCCTTTGGCCAACATATTTTAACCTTCATGCCCGCACTATGGTCTTTTTTGATTACATAAACCCCCACCCCCCCAAACAGCCACATGACTTCAGATTATAGTGGTGCATTTCCTTATGTAACAGACACTGCAAGCCAGAATTCCTGTAACAAGGAAAAGAACAGGGGCAATATTGTTCTGTGCATGTGGCCCTGTTCAACATAAACTTTTAATTTTCAGCCAACAACATTATACCAGGTATGAAGACTGGGGGAAGATGGACGAAGGCTGCTAGCCTAGTTAAATAGAATTTGATACATAATTCTATCATTTGTATATATAAATGTAAAATACAGGCTTGTGTTCTTAAATGAAAGGAAACACTGTAAAATGTGAACTTCAAGATTGTTGCAACATTGCCATCTGCTGTAAGGAAAACCAAGCCAAGCATTTCAAATGTTCTTTGAAGTTACAATTATCTAAATGGTGGTGTTGAAACAGCTGGCTGAACACATTATTTCTATTGTCTTAACTTAAGGAATAATTGCTAGGGTGTACATGTGAAATGTCTTTTATTGTTGTAGTTTCCTGAGCAGGTGTTAGATTGCTAAATAATGCAGTTTGTTGGCCTGGGAACTCCAGACTAAGTGTCAAAATGATGTAATGTGTATACTGGGAAAACCTAAGTGTCAAAATGATGTAATCTTGGAGGGCCTTAGCAGAGCTGTTTGTGAGTGAGTTTAAAAACTATTGTTGAGAGAGAGAGACTGTAAACATTTTTGTCTTGGACCATCAACCCCAGCACTGCTTATGCTCTATATGTATTTAAGTAGGATTGTAGCACTGTGTTTTCTCTTAGGAATAGCTAAAGATTAGAAAGTTAGATTAAGTATTTTTCTTTGACATCAGACCTGTCCTACTGTATTATTTTAAGTTTCTGTGTGATCTCTGAACTCTTAGATATCTCTGTGGTGTAGTAGTATTGTCTTGTGTTTTTAATTATTTATTATTAAATATTTTTAAAACCTTTACCTGTGGCTGGTTTGTGTAGAGATAAGTAAGCTCTAGAGTACATTGCATATTTACAGAGTTTATTGTAATAAGCCACTCTAAAAAGCCTTAGACTGAATAGTCAGATTACCAATGGGATAATAATATTTCACAGTAATAATTGGACACCCTTTCAAGGGCCTTTGGGTAGCTGATAATTATTAGCTGGTGGTGGCAATAATTACTACCATATAGTCTGGGTAAAGGGGCACAGCTAGAGAATCTGTGTCAGCCTTTCCCAGGAGTGTCTGTGAAGTTGTATAAATACTTAAAATGTGTGTGTGTGTCAGCTACATGGGCAGGGACACAAAGCACTGGTTGGACAGAGAGGCTACTGGAGGTTTAGCTTGCTAGCTAGGCTGAGATCTGGACCCTATAGCTTTGCCAGTGGGGAGCCTTATTGGGGACCTGAGGATCAAGGGAGTAACCAGCCCCAGACTGACTATGATCTCTGTGTGCACTTAAGGGAAATTGTACTTTGCTGTGTGTATTTGTTATCCTTTCCTCTTCTATGAAACAACCTCCCTGGTGTTAGTGGTAAGGATTGAGGCTCCTTGATTGCTGGGCCAGGGCACCGTCGTCACACCAGGTAATAATCTTTCTGTCTGTTAACATATTATTTTATAAATTTTAACATGACAGACTAGCATAATGCTTACCATTAATATGTCTGCCTGTTTCTGGGTCACCCCATACATCATCTTCTAGGAATCTGATGTAAGCTACTACCAAAGGTGTTTCAGAGGGCCTGTATGGGAGTTAGCTGTTTACCTTTAGCATCTTTCCTATGGGTGTTTCTTAAAGGAGAATACTTCCTGTGGCACTGTGATATTTATATAATCTTCATATTTATTTAAGTATTTCTTAAACAGGAATACATCCTGTGTCTCTGTGGCACGGTGATATTTATATAATCTTCATATTTATTTAAGTATTTCTTAAACAGGAATATTTCCTGTCTCTCTGGAGTGCTGTTGATTTAAATAATCCTTAAATAGTCCACTGCGCTCATCTCATTTGCTTCCTCACCTAATTTTAGTTTTATATGTTATTGCTCTTTTCCAGTCACGCCCCTGCTATCCACTTTTCTGATTGCACTAACCCTCCAAACAGCCACCTGAATTGTATTGCATTCACTTATGGGACAAACTCAACAAGTCAGAATTTCCTGAAAGGATAAGAACAGCAACAGTAGCAGCAGCACCGTGATGTTTATGTGAACCCGTTCAACTTAACATTTTTATTTTCAGGCAATAACATTATGCCAGGTAATAATCTGTTTGTTAAAACTGCTTATAGTGGATAACTAAGAGTCAGTCCAAACACATACGCCCGCACTGTCAGAGGATGTTCCCCTCCAAATATCCAATATTACTACTGTTTAGGTAGGGTCCTTATCCTAGGCAATGTGTAAAGTTTTACCCCCTGTTTCTGGAACCAACCACTGGTCTGACAAATACTAAACCTCAGACCATTCTAAAACAACATTGTGTTCTTCTTTTAAATGGTAAGCTTTCCTCTTTTTCTATTGACTCCCTGCATATGTTGCCTATGCTTATCTACAGACTCCTATGACTCTCACAGCTACTATTTAATAGACAAAATTGATAACATAGCAAAACATACTGTAGTGATTGTTTTTATTTCACTGTTACTATGTATCAAAAATGGCCTCAATGGGTTTTTACATATCAAACATGGCCTTTAAGTGTTTCTATATATCAAACTTGGCCTTGATGGGTATCTACATATCAAACATGGCCTTGATGGGTTTCTACATATCAAACATGGCCTTGATGGGTTTCTACATATCAAACATGGCCTTGATGGATTTCTACATATCAAACATGGCCTTTATGGGTTTCTATATATCAAACACGGCCTTGATGGGTTTCTGCATATCAAACATGGCCTTGATGGGTATCTACATATCAAACATGGCCTTGATGGGTTTCTACATATCAAACATGGCCTTGATTGGTTTCTACATATCAAACATGGCCTTGATGGATTTCTACATATCAAACATGTCTTTTATGGGCTTCTATATATCAAACACGGCCTTGATGGGTTTCTGCATATCAAACATGGCCTTTATGGGTTTCTGTATATCAAACTTGGCCTTGATGGGTTTCTACATATCAAACATGGCCTTGATGGGTTTCTGCATGTCAAATATGGTCTTGATGGGTTTCTACATGTCAAACTTGGCCTCGATGCCTCTCTTTGGAGGGAGAGTAGGCAAATGGTCCTGCTGTAATTGTCTACTCTATCCCTCTAACTCTTTTATACTTCATTAGCTCTGCCCTCATTCCACAGCCAACCAATGTCTTCTCTTACCTCAAGTGAAACCAGCCAGTCAGTAGCTTCTTTGCTAATGCCATTATAATCTCATCAAATCTGTATCACAATATTGACTACTCTAAAGCACTATACTGTAACAACCTTTCTATGTATAATCTCCTGTTTACTAAGCTTTCCTCTGTAAAGTACAGTACTGTACCATATCACCTACTACTCTCCTGCAACATTATATATGCACTTGTATAACAATATCTGGAAGAGTACTTGTTATTATAATACTATCTGGAAGAGTACTTGTTATTATAACACTATCTGAAAGAGTACTTGTTATTATAACGCTATCTGGAATAGTACTCATACTTCAAACCTTAACACAACACTAAATGTTCCTACAGTATACCTAGAAATCAACTACTCCTCTTCAACTTACATTATATTCTAACTTTACTTAACTATGTACCAATCACTACTCACAATATTTCAATACCCTGTTACTTTATCTTCTCAGTATAGTAGCACATCTCATCAACTACAATATTTCTGTCATAAGTAAAAACTCTCCCCTTACTGACCCGCACATACTTTATTATAACTTGCCAAATCTCTCTCATAAAATATCACTCTATCACTATAAAGCAACATGCAGATAACTCAAGTCAAATTCTGTAATTAAATAAATCCCAATAAAACCCAGACTAAAACACAAGTGGATTTAAAGTTTCATCCATAAAAACTCCACACAGAAAATCAGTACTGACACTCACCCAAATCCTAGCATTATAAAACAACACACCAGCCCCACTATCAAATCTATAGTAGGTGATTCTACAAAATTTCCCATTTATCATGGAAATGCAAGCTCTTCTTGTATGAAACTTAGAAGTATGTGTAAAGAAAATTGAGACATAAATGCAGTTCTTGCTACCTACTCCCCTGGCTATAATGATAAGATGGTCTGTTGCTATATAGCTGCTTTCTGCCTGTCACATAGGTAGTTAAGGATTCAAGAAAGGAAATGGAGGAGTAAGAAATACCTGCAGAGGAAACCTCAATCAGAAGATATTGATGCTATACAGTGTCAAATGCTTTAGACAAATCTAAGCTTTAAGGATTGGGACTAGTCTGCCATAATTCCTGTGCTGGTTGATAGTACTGGTAAAATTAAGAAGAGCAGTTGTTATACTATGAAAGGGTTTGTTCCTGTGCTGAGTTTTGGAGATAAGGTAATTTCAGCTGAGGTACCGCATAGGTTGTGTTTGAATACACTTCTCCAGAATTTTTGACAAAAGAGATAGGATTGCAATTGGACTGCCCAGATGACCAGAGACTCTCCAGACTCTGGAATAGACTGCCTATACATGTCAAGCAACTGAACGTATAAGTGAATTTAAGTAAATCTTTATCTGCACCTTTTCAAATAATACAGCATTTAAATTGATTAATTTGTGTTGCATTGAATACTATCTAGCTGGAAGTTGTGGCTCTGTTTTTTCAGTTAATGCTTGTTAGAATTCCTGCATAGCCAGTGATAAGTGGGGGTAGTTCATTTCATTGTTATTTGGTTTCTGCCTTATATAAGTGGTACATTTTGGAATATTTTCTGCTTAAACTCTGAGCTTTGGCCAGCTAAGACCTACATGCAATCAACTGGACGTATAAGTGAATTTAAGTAAATCTTCATCTGTACTTTCAAATAGTACAGCATTTAAATTAATTTATTTGTGTGGCATTGAATACTATCTAGATGGAGGTTGTGGCTCTGTTTTTTCAGTTAATGCTTATTAGAATTCCTGAACAGCCAGTGATAAGTGGGGGTAGTTCACGTCATTGTTATTCGGTTCCTGCCGTATATAAGTGGTACATTTTGGACTATTTTCTGCTTAAACTCTGAGCTTTGGCCAGCTAAGACCTACATGCAATCAACTGGACATATAAGTGAATTTAAGTAAATCTTTATCTGCATTTTTTCAAATAATACAGCATTTAAATTGATTTATTTGTGTTGCATTGAATACTATCTAGCTGGAAGTTGTGGCTCTGTTTTTTCAGTTAATGCTTGTTAGAATTCCTGCATAGCCAGTGATAAGTGGGGTTAGTTCACTTCATTATTATTCAGTTTCTGCCTTATATACGGGGTACATTTTGGATTATTTTCTGCTTAAACTCTGAGCTTTGGCCAGCTAAGACCTACATGCAATTAAATGGATGTATATGTGAATTTAAGTAAATCGTTATCTGCACTTTTTTCAAATAATACAGCATTTAAATTGATTTATTTGTGTTGCATTGAATACTTTCTAGCTGGAAGTTGTGGCTATGTTTTTTCAGTTAATGCTTGTTAGAATTCCTGCATAGCCAGTGATAAGTGGGGGTAGTTCACTTCATTGTTATTCAGTTTCTGCCTTATATAAGTGGTACATTTTGGATTATTTTCTGCTTAAACTGTGAGCTTTGGCCAGATAAGACCTACATGCAATCAACTGGATGTATAAGTAAATTTAAGTAAATCTTTATCTGCACTTTTTTCAAATAATGCAGCATTTCATAGGTTCGTAGGTTCATAGGTTCATAATAGGCTATCTGCCCTAGGGCATTTATAAGCCTAGCCAGTGTGTGTTTGGCTTTTGCCACCCATTTTAAATTAATTTTGCTATGCCCTCTTTTGAGGTTAGTATACTGTGCCTCTGTCTAACAGTGACACAGAAGTGATACCTGGGGTAAACCTACGATCTCCCATCCACTCATCAAGATTCCTCTTGAAGAGAGTCAATGAGGGACTCTGCCTAACTTGGACTGGGATTTTATTCCAGAGTGAAGGGAGCCTCTGGGTTATGAATCTGTCCCTCCAGCATGTCCTATTTATTTCAGTGCTGAGGTTCAAATTTCTCGAGCATGTAGCTCGATGAGATTTGGATTTTCTGAGGTGCAGCATGTCCATTAATTCCGGGTTGGACATGGCTTTATACGTCAGGCACAGATCGCCTCTGAGCAGGTGGTATGCCACTGAGTAGAGCTGGAGTTTCGTTAACTGGGTGGCATATGGCATCTGTTTGAGCCCTTTGATCCTCTTGGTGAGGTGCTTTTGGGGTCTTTCCAGTTGCTGCAGGTGTCTGGTAAGGTACATCCCAAAAGGGGCAAACAAATTGATTTAAACACATTTAAGTTGATTTATTTGTGTTGCATTGAATGGTATCTAGCTGGAAGATGTGGCTCTGTTATTTTCTGCTTAAACTTTGAGTTTTGGCCAGCTAAGACATATATGCAATCAACTGGACGTATAAGTGAATTTAAGTAAATCTTTATCTGCACTTTTTTCAAATAATACAGCATTTAAATTGATTTATTTGTGTTGCATTGAATACTATCTAGCTGGAAGTTGTGGCTCTGTTTTTTCAGTTAATGCTTGTTAGAATTCCTGCATAGCCAGTGATAAGTGGGGGTAGTTTACTTCATTGTTATTCAGTTTCTTTCTTATATACATGGTACATTTTGGATTATTTTCTGCTTAAACTCTGAGCTTTGGCTAGCTAAGACCTACATGCAATCAACTGGACGTATAAGTGAATTTAAGTAAATCTTTATCTGCAGTTTTTTCAAATAATACAGCATTTAAATTGATTTATTTGTGTTGCATTGAATACTATCTAGCTGGAAGTTGTGGCTCTGTTTTTTCAGTTAATGCTTGTTAGAATTCCTGCATAGCCAGTGATAAGTGGGGGTAGTTCACTTCATTGTTATTCAGTTTCTGCCTTATATACATGGTACATTTTGGATTATTTTCTGCTTAAACTCTGAGCTTTGGCTAGCTAAGACCTACATGCAATCAAGTGGATGTATAAGTGAATTTAAGTAAATCTTTAACTGCACTTTTTTCAAATAACACAGCATTTAAATTGATTTATTTGTGTTGCATTGAATACTATCTAGCTGAAAGTTGTGGCTCTGTTTTTTCCGTTAATGCTTGTTAGAATTCCTGCATAGCCAGTGATAAGTGGGGCTAGTTCACTTCATTGTTATTCAGTTTCTGCCTTATATAAGTGGTACATTTTGGATTATTTTCTGCTTAAACTCTGAGCTTTGGCCAGCTAAGACCTACATGCAATCAGCTGGACGTGTATGTGAATTTAAGTAAATCTTTATCTGCACTTTTTTCAAATAATACAGCATTTAAATTGATTTATTTGTGTTGCATTGAATACTATCTAGCTGGAAGTTGTGGCTATGTTTTTTCAGTTAATGCTTGTTAGAATTCATGCATAGCCAGTGATAAGTGGGGTTAGTTTACCTCATTGTTATTCAGTTTCTGCCTTATATAAGTTGTACATTTTGGATTATTTTCTGGTTAAACTCTGAGCTTTGGCCCGCTAAGACCTAAATGCAATCAGCTAAGACCTAAATGCAATCAGTCCCACAGGGCTCAGTCCTTGGCCCCCTATTGTTCGGCATCTACTTCTCAGAAGTACAGGCAAACATAGGAGGACTATGGCTGACAAAGTTTGCGGATGACTGCAAACTGGGTGCCTTAGTGGATAGTACATCGGACACAGACATCCTTCAGAGGGGTCTCACGGAAACTGATAGCTGGTGCCAGAGCCATGGCCTGAAGTTAAACGCAAAAAAGTGTATAGTCATACCCTTCGGGAAAAACAAGGTAACCCCAAGCTACCATATAGGTGGCAACCCACTAAGCACAGAAGAGGTTATCAGGGACCTGGGGACCCAGGTTGACAGTGGCCTCTCATTTGACGCTCACATTGCTAAAGTGGTTCGAAAGACCTTCTACATTGCCCACCTGATCATGAAGGGATTCACATCCAGATCAAGTGAGGTCATTGTTCCCCTGTACTCTTCACTTATCAGACCAATGATCGAGTACAATGCCCCATTCGGAATGTATCTCACCCGACACCTGCAGCAATTGGAGAGACCCCAAAAGTTCCTCACCAAAAGGATAAAGGGACTCCAAAACCTGTCATATGCTGCCAGAATGAAGAAACTCCAACTCTATTCAGTTGCATACCGTCTGCTCAGAGGTGACCTGTGCCTGACATACAAGGCCATGACCAACCCGGAATTAATGGACATGCTCCACCTCACAAAATCCAAATCCACCAAAACCACTAGAGCAAGAGACTTAAACCTTAGCACGGATATAAATAGGACGTGCTGGAGGGATAGATTTATCACCCAGAGACTCCCCATGCTGTGGAATAAAATCCCGGTCCATGTGAGGCAGAGCACCTCGCTGGCTCTGTTCAAGAGAAATCTTGACCGGTGGATGGGAGATCGTAGGTTTACCCCGGGAATCATCTCTGTGTCACTACTGGACAGAGGCACAAAAAACTAATGGGCACAGTATTTCTAACATAAGGGGTGGCGTAAGCCACATAACTTTGGGCTAGGCTTATAAATGCCCTAGGGCAGTTAGCCTAGTATAAACCTATGAACCTATGAAGCTATAACTGGATGTATAATTGAATTTAAGTAAATCTTTATCTGCACTTTTTTCAAATAATACAGCATTTAAACTGATTTATTTGTGTTGCATTGAATACTATCTAGCTGAAAGTTGTGGCTCTGTTTTTTTTTCAGTTAACGCTTGTTAGAATTCCTGCATAGCCAGTGATAAGTAGGGGTAGTTCACTTCATTGTTATTTGATTTCTGCCTTATATAAGTGGCACATTTTGGATTATTTTCTGCTTAAACTCTAAGCTTTGGCCATCGAAGACCTACATGCAATAGACTGGACATATAAGTAAATTTAAGTAAATCTTTATCTGCACTTTTTTCAAACAATACAGCATTTAAATTGATTTATTTGTGTTGCATTGAATACTATCTTGCTGGAAGTCGTGGCTTTACTTTTTCAGTTAGTTCCCCATCCAACCTCCCTGCTTTTGTTTTGGTGTTAATATTGGTGGCTTTGAAACTGCCCACCCCTTTTGTAAATTTGCATTTGGATACTCCTCCTGGGCCCATCTCATTTGCTCACTCAAAAAAAAAAATCTGCACTTTTTTCATCTGCTTTTACTGTATTTGTGTTCCTTTCTACTTTATTACTTTATTTTGCTTTTGCATCATCTTAAAAGTACTCAGTTGTATTTATTACTGCTTGGTGTAGCTATCCTTCTAAACCTTTTGGTTTAAGCACTTGGGCTTCAGACCAGTTGTTTTACATTAAGAAGGTTTGTGGTCTGCACTGTTGTGGCAGGACAGGTAGCTTACATCTTTCTAAGTTGGGAACTGCTGATTGAAGGCTCAGTTTCTATTATTCTAAAAGTGTATTAGTTCTGGTTTAAGCACTTGGGCTTCAGGCTAGTTATTTTACATTAAGAAGGTTTGTGGTCTGCACTCTTGTGGGAGGAGAGGCTGGACTCTGCCCTTCTAAGCTGGTAATTTCTGGTTAAAGGCTTATAGTGCCTGCATATTTGAATGGTTTCTTACTGAAATTGGTGTGCCTTGTTTGCTGTAGCATAGACTAGATCCAGGCCTGCTGAATCTAGCTTTGTTTGTATAACTTGAGCACTAATCCAGGACTTATTTTTGGAGAAGGTTCCCCTGCACCCCAGGGACAGGAGTGTGCAGTTAGAACTTGTCTG
Organism: Protopterus annectens; assembly: GCF_019279795.1. Lineage (NCBI taxonomy): Eukaryota > Metazoa > Chordata > Ceratodontiformes > Protopteridae > Protopterus > Protopterus annectens. The sequence goes on from NC_056726.1 coordinate 476,975,478, forward strand.
AATGAAGACTACAGGAACAGGGCTCAGTTTTGAGATTTTTTTACTGGTTAATTGGGTAATTTGTTTAAAAGCCTTTTCTGATTGCTTGTAGTCATCTAAAACTGTTTTAAGTGTATTGTTTACTGTTTGTAGTTGTTTAAAGCTGTTTTAAGTGTATTTTTTACTGTTTTTGCCTTATCTTAAAAAAAAAATTGTCCTTGTTTCCCACCTTTCTAAGCTTGTATAGTCCAGTTTTCAGGCTAGTACTGAATTCAGGGCTGTGTTACAAATTTCTGAGTTGCCCATACCTTACTTGGATAGAGGGAGGCTTCTCTGTTCACCTGTGAGAGAGGGAGCTTTGACCAGCCACCTGTCCCTGGAGGAGTGGTTCCAGAAGTTAGTAGTTTATAGGCCATTTTGGCCTAATTTCTATCTCTTTTGTTTCCCTGCTGTAAAAAAATGTGTTTGCATGGATTTGCACATCTGGGCCACACTGGTTAGCTAGGGATAAATTTATCCTGGCTCCACCAAGTCTCCTCTTCAGTTTTTCCCTTGAAAGTAGTCTAACTCTCAAACTAAGCATGAAAAAAGCATCCTACAGTCCAGAACTTGCTTAGACCTAATAGCAAGCACTAATATACCCCGACACTTGATTACCCAGCAGGGCAAGGCTCATTATTCACCCCTCACCAACCAAGCAACTAAGCAACTCACCCTACTATTCAGGCATGACCAAAGGGCAATTTTGGGTATACTCTCCAGTCCGGCTGGTGAACCTGGGTATCCTTAGGCAATGTTACAACTGCCTCATGTACACAGACAACCCTCTCCTCCTACCAGAAAACATTAACATATACAAGAGATGCAATTATATAAACTGGAGGCTAATCTCTCTCCACCCAAGACTGGAACAGGCAGTCATGAGGAGAAGTTTAACACTTGCACCACACCTCCAGCCTCACATAGACATACTAAACCAGCACTGGAAAAAAAATACACATAAATACACAAAATCATACTCGATAAAAACCTGCAAAAGCATCTCAGACCTCCAAAGCAGACACCCAAAAAACCTGCACCTCCCGTCACAAACCAGACAACACATAAAACACAAAATCAGTGTGCCGCACAATCACAGCCCTTAAGGTGAAATAACATACCTAACACACTAGTAATAGGTGGCTCTATAGTCAGGCACACACTCACTAAGCTGGACAAGGAGAAGGTTACTGTTAGCTGCCTGTTGGGAGCCAGAATCCGCCACATAACACAAACACTCAGATCACTCCAGAACAAGTACAAATATGACTCTGTCATTGTTCATGTTGGTGTGAATGACCTGAGATGTACCTCCATGAACTACATGAAAAAGAGACATGGAAGAGCTCTCTGATCATGTAGCCCAGGTGGGTATGACCCTGACCCTGAGTAGCATCCTGCCCTCACCAAGAATGATACCGCAGTATAAAGAAAAATTATAATTTTCAACAATTGGCTAAGCTTCTGGTGTCATTCAAAGGGGATCCAGTGTCTGTCAGCCTGGGACAACATGTTCGACAAGCCTTGATGCTTCGCAAGAGACAGCTTACACCTGTCATCCCTAGGCTTTCGAATGCTGGCCAAGACTCTTGCTGCCCCCATAGTGCCTTTTTTAGGGAAGGCTCAAAAGTCAAACCCACCTCCGTAAACAGCACAAATAAAAAATGAGGGTTATGCTGCTCAATGCCAAGAGTTTAAATCTCAAAATGCACATGCTCGAAGCACTCCTCAGTATGGAGAACATCGACATCTGTGCAGTAACTGAAACCTGGTTCAAGGCTCCACAGAGCACCCCAGCACTACCGGGCTACATCTCATACCACACATTTTGGCCACAGAACATGGACCGAAACACAAAAGAAGGGGGTGTATCCATATTCATCAAGGATACCTACACCTCCAGGTTAGTGGCACAGCATGATACTCCAAGATCATCCATGTGCAACTAACATCAGGCAAATCTGCAATGCAAATTGTGGCCTGCTACAGATCACCCTCCATGACCCAGGACCACCACTCCGCCTTTCTGGAGACACTGGAAGACATGAAGGTCCTACCGAACACCCTGATATTGGGCGATTTCAGTTACCCTACCATTAACTGGGAAAACTACCCAAGTACAAACTCCCAGATCCAGCGCTTCCTGGAATTTATCAAGTCAAATGCCCTGGATTAGCTGGTAAACTCCCCTACCAGAGGTGAAAACATATTGGACCTGGCCATCACCAACATGGGCGACAGGAGTTCCACACCGAAGGTCAACCCATCACTTGTTAGCTCAGACCATAAACTAATCACTCTGGATGTCCACACCACACCACCACCTCTCACCAAGGAAACCACAGTGAAAAACTTTTCTATAGCAAACGTCACCTTACTTAAGACAGTGGTGGTAAGTTTCACAGCCCCTACACTAAAGGATAAGTGTCCAAGGTGCAGGAACCTTTACAAATGCACTCTATATGAGCACCTACAAGGATGCATGGATTGTGCCATCCCTAGAAAAAACAAGATTCACTCCCCTAACAGAAGGATACCAGTCTGGTGGACCCCTGCAATAAACAGGCTATACAATAGAAGGAGGAAACTAGTTCAGAAAAAAAGAAAATCCCAAGAAGGAAAGACATCCCTGATCAGTATCAGTAAGAAACTAAGGTCCCTCATAAAATCTTCCAAGGCTAACATTAAAAGAAAAATAGTCAAGGATTCGAAAGATAACCACAAAGCCTTCTTTAGCTATATCAAGAATGAAAGTGACAACTCACAGATATGCTCTGAACTAGTGCAAAATAGCACAAAATATACTGAACCCACTGATATTGCCAACATCCTGGCAGATAGATTCAGTGCATACTTCACCCTCCCCCTCAAAAGGGCCAACAACAATACCTGAAAAGTGTTGTGTCCAGGAAATCACAGACGCACAGGTGAACACAGCCCTTTCAAAAGCCAAAAGCACAGTGTCACTGGGGCCAGATGGTGTCCCAGGCTGCATCTGGCACAAACTACAGAATGAACTAACCCCCCACCTAAACACACTGTTCAACCTCAGCCTCTCCACAGACTACGTGCCCATAGAATGGCGCACAGCAATGGTTATTCCACTCCACAAAGGAGGGGCCACAACTGACCCTGATAACTATCACCCCATAAGCCTGACTAGAATGGTCTGCAAGGCTATGAAGCGCATCATCATGGAACTCATTAACAAAGACATTGGGAACCTCCAAACACTTGACCCGACCTAGTTTGGCTTTGTTAAGGGCAGATCATGCCTACTAAACCTGGTTGACTTCTTCGAGACAGTCACCAAGGCCATAAATGAGAGGAAGGTAGTTCACACAGCCTACCTTGACCTCGCCTAGGCTTTTGACACCACTCCCCACTTGGGAATAATAGAAAAACTCACCAGCGTGAACATATACCCCTATGTCATGAGATGGGTTGCCAACTGGCTTACAGACAGAACTCACACGGTAAGAATAGTGGGCTCCAGATCCGAATCTAAGCCAGTCACAAGTGATATCCCACAAGGCTCGGTCCTGAGACTCCTACTGTTCGACATATACTTCTCAGAAGCACAGGCAAACACAGGAGAACTATGGCTAACCAAATTTGCCGATGACTGGAAACTGGTAGCCATAATTGACTATCTGGCTGACATGGACATTCTCCAAAAGGGCCTTACTGAGACAGACACCTGGTGTCAAAGTCATGGTCTCAAGCTAAATACTAAAAAATGCATAGTCATCCCATTTGGGAAAAACAAAACACCCATGGATTACCACATAGGTGGCAGCCCCCTTAATACAGAAGAGGTAATAAGTGATCTGGGGACCCAGGTAGATAGTAATCTTTCCTTTGACAATCATATTGCCAAAGTAGTTAGGAAATCCTTCTATGTAGCCCATCTAATTATTAAAGGGTTTGCATCTAGAAAGAGGTTATAGTGCCCCTCTACTCGTCACTCATCAGACGCATCATAGAGTACAATGCCCCATTTGGGATGTACCTCATAAGACACTTCCAACAGCTGGAAAAACCACAAAAGTACTTCACCAAAAGGATTACTGGCCTCAAACCTATGTCCTATGCAGCCCTACTGCAAAAACTCCAGCTGTACTCAGTCGCAAATCGCTTACTCAGAGGTGATCTCTGCCTGACTTACATAGCCATGTCCAACTCAGAATTGATGGACATGCTCCACCTAAAGAAATCCAAGTCACTGCTTGCCACTCACTCTAGTGAGCTAAACCTTGCCACAACAATAAACAGAACATGCTGGAGGGATAGATTCCTGTCACAGAGACTCCCCATGCCTTGGAAAAAAATTCCTAACTACATTAGGCAGAGCCCCTCACTAACACTCTTCAAGAGAAACCTTGACGAGTGGATGGGCAACAGAAAATACATCCCTGGGATCACTTCATTGGCTCTTCTTGACGGAGGCTCAGTTAATTAATCAGTGGGGTGGTAAAAGCTGAAACACTTTGGCTAGGCTTATAAATGCCCTTGGGCAGATAGCCTAGTACCTACCTATGAACCTATGAACAAGCAAGGAGAGTTTGCTGACCAGATGGAAAGAGTACTTTGAGGGGCTGATGAATGAAAAGAATGAGAGGGAGAGAAGGTTGGATGATGTGTGGATAGTGAATTATAAAGTGCAGCGTATTAGCAAGGATGATGTAAGGATAGCTATGAAGAGGATGAAGAATGGAAAGGCTGTTGTTCAAGATGACATACCTGTGGAAGCATCATAGCCGGCCTTAAGCATAGGCCAACTAGGTGTCCACCTAGGGCGCCAGTCTAGCAGGGGAGCTTTTCCAGTATTTATTTGGTGTAGGTAGACCAGAATGGGGGCACCAAGTAGTGTGGTGGGGGGCGCCATGGATCCCTTTTGCCTGGGGCACCAGTTGACCTAGGGCCACTCCTGGGAAGCATGGAGGTGTTTAGGTGAAATGGCAGTGGAGTTTTTAACTAGATTGTTTAATGAAATCTTGGAAAGTGAGAGGATGCCTGAGGATGTCTGAGGAATGGAGAAAAAGTGTTTTGGTACTGATTTATAAGAATAAGGGTGGTGTGCAGAGCTGTAGTAACTACAGAGGGATTAAATTGATCAGTCACAGCATGAAGTTATGGGAATGAGTAGTGGAAGCTAGCTTAAGAAGGGAGGTGATGATTAGTGATCAGCAGTATGGTTTCATGCTAGGAAAGAGCACTACAGATGCGATGTTTGCTCTGAGAGTGTTGATGGAGAAGTACAGCGAAGGTCAGAAGTAGATGCAGTGTGTCTTTGTGGACTTAGAGAAAGCATATGACATGGTGCCTAGAGAGGAGTTGTGGTATTGTAAGAGGAAGTTGGAGTGTCAGAGAAGTATGTAAGAGTAGTACAGGATATGTACGAGGGTAGTATGACAGCGGTGAGGTCTGCAGTGTGAGTGACAGATGCGTTTAAGGTGGAGGTGGGATTACATCAAGGATCAGCTCTGAGCCCTTTCTTATTTGCAATGGTGATGGACAGGTTGACAGACGAGATCAGACAGGAGTCCCCGTGGACTATGATGTTTGCAGATGACATTGGGATCTGTAGTGAGAGTAGGGAACAGGTGGAGGAGACCCTGGTGAGGTGGAGATATGCTCTAGAGAGAAGAGGAATGAAGGTCAGCAAGACTAAGACAGAATATATGTGTGTGAATGAGAGGGAGGATACAGGAATGGTGAGGATGCAGGGAGTAGAGGTGGTGAAGGTGGATGAGTTGAAATACTTGGGATCAACAGTTTGGAGTAATGTTGACTGTGGAAGAGAGGTGAAGAAGAGAGTACAAGCAGGATGGGGTGGGTGGAGAAGAGTGTCAGGAGTGATTTGTGACAGATGAGTACCAGTAAGAGTGAAAGGGAAGGTCTGCAAGAGGGTGGTGAGACCAGATATGTTATATGGGTTGGAGACAGTGCCATTGACAAAAAGGCTAGATGTGGCAGAGTTAAAGATGTTAAGATTTGCACTGGGTGTGATGAGGGTGGACAGGATTAGGAATAAGTATATTAGAGGGTCAGCCCAGGTTGGTAGGTTTGGAGACAAAGCCAGAGAGGCAAGATTACACTGGTTTGGACATGTGCTGATGAGGGATGCAGAGTATATTGGGAAAAAGATGCTAAGGATGAAGCTGCCAGGTAACAGGAAAAGAGGAAGGCCTAAGATAAGGTTTATGGATGTGGTGAGAGAGGACATGCAGATGGTTGGTGTGACAGAGCAAGATGCAGAGGTCAGGAAGAAATGGAAACAGATGATCCACTGTGATGACCCCTAACTGGACCGGCTGATAGAAGAAGAAGAAAATTCATGTTTTTATGTAAATATGTTCTACTCAATGTATTTGCTATGTACTTTTCCTTGTTTTATCTGTAGTTCACTTTCAGATCATACACATGTAGATGAAGATCTTTTGCAATGTCTGAGGATACTTCTGTTGTTTAAGTAAGAGCTTCTACAATCACAAAGGTAACATGTATAAACAGTTTCTGCATGTACTTTGCAAGGGTTTGTAGCTTGTTGCTACATGACCATGGTTACCATAGACACAGTCATGGAATTTCTCAGATCCAGACACTGCAGCGAACAGTTCATTTCCTATATGAGCATATTTCTTTATACATTTGTAAATGCTTTCGACCTGTTGGAAACTGGCATATTCTCTTGTAAGATTACAGTTGCTGTACCATTCTATCAGGCATCTATTTGCAACACAAATGTTTCATTCACATGACAGAATTTTACAACAAGATCATTTGCTATCAGTTTCTTTATGATTTTAAAATTATGATTTGGTTTATAGCTACATTCCCAGGCTGTGTTTTGCTCTAAAGCCGTCCATGGAGGCATAACTGTATCAGATTTATCAGGTGTAAAGTTTAAAAGATAATGTAAATTTTTTAGAATCCTATGCATTACTTGATTGTCTTTGGGATTTGTGATCTGCATAATTGCTCTGACTTTTTCTATGCCAGCATTTACTTTAATTGACATTAGAATATAGCCCATGTATTTCAGTCATCATTCCTATTTTGTATTTTACCCTTATTTAACTTGAAATTATGTTGTTTAATCTATTTGAACAGTTGTATTTTTCTTATTATCATGCTTTTGTGCCTGATTCCCACACTAACAGGTCAGTTATGCTTACAAAACAGCTTTCAAGCTTTCACTTCTGCAACAGCTCTATTAAATGCATCTCATGCTGATAAACTATCAAACAGAAGTTCAACTGATCTATAATCTCTGAATGATCTATTATATATGTGCAAATCAGAGATTTCTTCATCTAGATTTGTTTGTTGGAGACCATGGTTTGCATCTTATCTCCTTCTTGTTACTGCCGATGCATCTTCTCTGGCTTGATAGCAGCATGCAAACTATTTAGCCATAGTGTTGGCTCTAATTGTTAATTATGACACCTACGTTATCCATATACATTAATTCCTGCTTAGTGTTACTTCTTATGAGAACTGTTGGCACTTTCCTAGGTGCAATGTATGACTGACATAATGTGATGGCTTATTTTTGAGTAATGTTTTCCTGTCAAACTTCCTATGCATCTGAATAAATCAACACTACAATGCAGGATATCACTGCTTTGGCTCTCTGTAATATTTGAGATATTTCTGTGACTGTATGACTGCTCTGAATGTACTCAGTCTCCACTTTCACATTGTGAATTTATTTTACCATTTCTAGCTTTTTTTGCAAGCAGAATACCACAGACTGCAAGAATAATTAACTTTGCAAGTGCTATGGTCTGACACATGGTCTTATTCTTCTTATTTTGATACTCATTTGAGGAGATTTCTACCCAGCAGCTTAATCTCTTGTCCTGAATATGTTAACAATTCACACAGATCTCTTTGTTCTGTGACTTTTTCTGTGTCCTTTAGCCCCAGTGGTTCAAATGTATCTTCAATCAACATATGTGACTGTATACCTACATCTAATTTAAATGAAATCTGTAGCATGTTAATTCAAAACACTTAGTACCAAAAAATTGACTTGCAGTCATATCTAATTGGTTTTGATACCTTTTCATCCTTCACTATATCAACCATTTTTACTTTGCGTGTACCAACAAATTAATCATTTTTGTATTCATTTAAGGAGCTGTTCAACAACATGCAAATTCTTGAGAACAGAGTTGTTCTTTTTATTTTACAAATCTTTGCAAAACTATTATTTCTACCACCACGTCTGCAAAAATTATTATTGAAATTCAACTTGAAGTTTATTAAGGTGTTTAACAATACGTGTCTCACTGTTATGCCTAGTGTAAAATCTAGACTGGAAATGGTCATTAACAAAATACTCCTCTAAACTGAAATAAGTTGTGAAGAAACAACCTTATTAATAACCTTTCAAATTATTAGAAAGTTAGAGACAGGGTGGTAGTTATCAAAGTCATCTGGATGAAAAGACGATTTCTACAGAATAGGGGTCCTTTAATATAGTTGGAAAGCCTGCACTAGTAAGTGACAATATTGCACTTTAATCAATGGACCCATCACATGAAGTCAGGAAAGAGTCAGTCTTACTGGGCACAAATCTATATCATATTTAATAGGCAATGTGCTTAAAACAAAGAAGATAAAGTCTGGGTAATCTAACATCTGGGACTCACACCAAGACTAAGATACAGGTTTGATACAAACACTGCAATCTAATCTAAGTTTATTTTGGAAGTTAGAGCTAATTTGGTTACAAAGAACTGAGTGCCCAATTCACATTCTTTGGACAAAATTTCTCTACAGTTGGCCAGGTAAGCTTGATACTTCAGTTTGTCAATTACCCAAATGAGTACACCCTGTTTATTAAATGTAGGATACTTTTCCATCTCATGTTTAGAGACACGCAAGGTATAAGACTCCTGAATTTCAACTCTGCCATGCTTCCTTTACAACTCATGGCTCCCTTGTTTGACACTACTATTTTCAATAGGCAATTCCATTGTATTTTTTGCTTTTAGATTTTTTGACTAACATTTTATTTTATACTATTTTATTTCATCACTTAATTATTTTAACTGTGTACTTCCACTTTCCTTTACTCAACATATGCTCACAGCATTTCATAAGTTCCTCTCTGATCTGATAATTTCTTATACCACAGACTATTCCATTTATTACTTGTGAATCAGGTAACTTCCAAAATTCACAGTCTTTGGCATGGTTATTCAGTTCAGTAACATAATCATCTAAGCACTCTAAATGACCTTGTTTCCATGTAGTTTATTCTTACTATTATTGTTAAGCTGGTTATAATTCCTTGATAATTTCCACTGTTGCTGCTGATTTACCCCCCCCCCCCCACCCTTACAAAAGATAAAAGTATTAAATACCTTCATTACTTCTTCCTCACAGACATGCAGAAATGTGACAGAGTGCACCTTTCCAGGTTTCTCATCTATTCCTCTGACAGTGAGGAAAAATCAAATATCTGGATTCAAAGCTACCAGTTTTCTATAAATTACTTTGCAATGACAGAATTCCTCTTTTTTGAAATTAGAACATTTTTTTCTAACACTGAATTATACATCTGAACTCAGAATCTTAAATAAACATATATTGTCACACTTACAAATATAGTTCTTCACTTCTGACACCAAATAACACCAGAATGTTTATCAAGATGCTTAATAAAGAACAACAAAAAGGCACTGCGGATTTATTGCCAACCTCAGCAAGGTCTTAACTTTAATTGCTTTACTAGATACAAGTGTTAGACTTGACACATAACCTCTTCTAACTGGCATTGTTACATTTATAAGATATATACTGCTATATGCCAAATTTCCCTATTTTTGCAATGTTCCCCTTTATTAACCTTCATCTTTTCTTACAAATTTCAGATACCGTTCAATTTCCATGTACTCTTTAAGAATATTTGCTTTTGTCCAGTTAATCTCCATATTAAATTAATATGTAATAGCTGTACCATCATTATGTTATATTTGTAATGCCTACTACTTCTTTCCTTTCCATTGGTATCCAGGACATCTTATTATGGGGCGCTATATTATTTCCCTCGAAATCATAATCTATTCTGTGAGCTACCTCACACATAGAAGACCTTTCTTACTGAGAAGCAGTCATATAGCTACATGGATTGAACCCCTTGTCAGTGAACTGCAATGCATATTAATCAAAACAGTATGATATAAACAACCAATAAAACATGAAAAATACAGGGGTGAGCACTTTGCTCTATGATCTACCACACACTGTAATGATCGGAGATCAAACAAACATGGAGAAGGGGACGCATCTGGTTATGTGTGATACTGACTGTTCCCTAAACTCCATGCTTGAATGATCTTTAAGACATGTCTCCATTTGGCCAATTAAAATACATAAATGTACTGCTTAGCACTTAAATCACCCAGTTTCCTGTAGTAATCATTAGAAGGCAGTTTTTCATCATTATGTATACTGTTTAATTGTAGTCACCATTTCTGATTATTGCTTTTTTTAATTTTTTATCATTCCAGTCTTCTCTATTTTATAATTTTGTAGTACCAGTATTGTGGTGGAGCTTTTCTCCCCACACCTCTGATGAAAAGTGTATATATGCCTAAATAGACGATCTGGGTAAAAATGCAAAAAAGAAATAAATCATCAAATAAATACATAATAAACTTCAGTTAGTGAATATTCACTGACTGGTCTAACAGTAAAGTGGCCTGTTCCTTCCCTATAACCACTGTCTTTGTCCTGTTATTATCATGTGAATGTATGTCTAATTACTGTTGTAATATTATGATGTTATTTTACATTCTTTTGCTACCGGTTTATTACCTGTCTTACTTCTCCCTATATACCTACCACTCTAAGTGGATCTACTCTGTGAAATTTTTAAACTTTTGCTTTGTACTGAGTTCTGCACTTCCTTATGCTTTTCTAGGTCTCATCCTGTGTGCAGCACACTTCATCATTATTGTAACTTTTGGAGGCCAATACTACACTGCCACTTGGCATGCCTCACTGACTCTCTGTCACTGTTCATGCTTCTTGGCCAAATCATCTCACATGTTTGTATTCAAGGTCACCCACTCTGATACGCTTTTTCCACATTACTGTAGACATAGGTCTGTCTTCACATTTTCCTTATGTCTAAAGATCATTCACTGCCATTGCTCCTTAATTTCTGGATCCAAGTTTGGCATACCAGTCACTTTTACTTCTGACTCTTAAATGGCTACCAATCAATAACCAATGACTTCCTTGTCTGGCTAGCCAGGGAATTTGACTTTGGACTGTATCTGTTAAGTAGCTCATTTACAATGAACATGTCATCCATTGGATGGATCTGTTGATTGCTTCTATATGGATGGCTCCTTGGCCTACTCTCTGCCCTAATCTAAACTACAGATTGCCCTGCCTCTGTGGGTGACTGGACAACTCAAATCTGCCTTTTCTGTACTACTACAAGGGTAGCTAGAAATTTATCAGAATATCCACATACTTCAGGATGATGAATGATTCTATCGGTTTATACAGAATCAAAGAATAATCAGATTTAAATTTTAGCAGTTGTCCTCTGAACAGCACACTATTTCAGGTAATGTATTTCCTTGACACTTATTCTTTGGTTTCTTGAGGGATAAACACATCACTGTATGGTAAGGTTGGTATATTTCTTGGCTTGAAAATGTTTTTTTAAGCACTCAAGCTCGTGCAATCAGAAATATTCAGTAATTCTGTCATTATCTGCCATGATGCACTTCTTAGGCTACCTTCTGTTATTTATCGTAACATACTACTGATTCATTCACAATTAATCATGCATAAACTGTGTCAGACTGGTTTCCATTGTAGCTTGCATTTAAATAGATGTATTTTCTATCTTATACTATGTGAAAAGCTAACAAAATGAGAAACGACACAGACAACTGACACCAAAATAGTTTGTTATAAAAGTAAATTAAGCTTTTGAACACTCAGGTCCTTCCTCAGATAAATGTTACTTTAAAATGAATGGATCAGTTCAGAAAAAGAGCAGAATATTCATGAGCAGGGGGCACAGCCTTTCATTTTTTTTCTGTGAAAAGTCAGTAAATTCTGAATCTGAACTACTTGATTCTTGGAAAATGAGTTTTTCATGTAGTTTGGAATTTTAGGCCAGAGCACTCATTCACCACAACCTGTATTTCTTCTTATATTTACTGCCCACAATGCTTCCAGTTTAATACTGAGTGTTCCTTAGAATCTGTTTTAGACTGGCATATACAGATTTACTAAAGAATTAGCATGAAATCATGGTGATGACAAGAACTTAGACTTCAATCATGGGTATAATTACCAAATTTCTTCTCAAAGAAAAGTGGAATTCATTTTCCAAGAAACGTAATGTTCCTGTCCATTTGTTAGTGAAATGTGACATAATTTAAATAATCTGCAACATGTTATAAAATATCTAGCAGTTAAAATATCCTGCAAAGCATAATCATAACTAAAAAGATCAGCTCTTAGATTTCATTTCTGTTATACATAGGACAGGTATAATATTCCCTGCCTCATTCATAACCATAGACAGGTGATCTGGCACCTTGTGCAGTTCCCTAAAACTGGTGGCCCACTTCAACTCAGTGTTGAGGAGAACAATAAATAAATAAAATAGCTGTTACTGTAGCAAGCTGCTTGCTATAGCAATAACAAGCTGCTTACTACAGTTAGTACCACACACTCGCACAAAAAGTGTTTCAGACATGATGGTACATGCATTCATTTATGATGCTGCAATATCCTCATGACTTCATAAATCAATGCTGGTACTGCACTCCCACTATGCCAGCACATACTAATCATGTCCCTTAACAGTTTGTGCCTGTGCAGGATTCTCCTTTGCTTCACCATAGATACAGCTCTGGGCTTATCTACACCCAAATCTTTCAAACAGTGCAAACTTCACTGCCACTTGGTCTCTTGAATAAATAACTATTCTGTGAAATGTCCCTGGCATTGCTGGTCTTCATGATCTCTAGTATTTGAATTTTAAAATTATTTTAAAACATTATGAACATTTTAAATTATTTTATAATCAACTGGCTAATGTGATTCTGTCTGTTTAGCCTTTGTTTTTAATAAACTATTGTGGTGACATTAATCTGCATGTATCTTTGCTTTTTTATTTTTATTTTGCATATATAATTGTTGGCTACAGTAGAGTATTTTGGATACTTTATGTTTGATATTTCTTGTTCCATTGTTTTCAAATCCATCTTTCAACTTCTGTGTGTTTTTTTTAAATGTTTCCTATTTTTGCTTCAAAGGGGCTTCAGTAAATATCAACAGTCCTGTATCACAACCAGCATCTGCACCATTTTGGTGAGAAGGGGGCTTTCCACCATGCATGCCATAATTGTTTCTATACTCTCCTCATACATCTCCCTTAGTTTGACTGTGTTTTAAAGAGATATTTCTGTTCCCTCAAATTATTTCCTAGAAACTCATGAATCAAGCTGCTCCTACCTAACATCATGTGCTCCGGGCCATGCCTACACTGTTGATATGGAATTGTTCCCCAAGCATTCCTTTAGATATTTATTTCATGTAGAGTTAGAGACATCACAATATAAATAGCAGAAGAAAAATATATAAAACGTCTGAATGTATGTATATATGTGTGCACACTGTTAGTCTAAGAAGAAAATGGAGGCAGTTGGCATTCATAAAACTTGGGTTTCAAATTCCTGAATTTAGCTCTCCAGGTTACTCACTTATATATTACAATTGCTAACAATTAAAACCTTGTGATTTTGCTGTGAAAATGCTTACACACTCCATATATTCCTAGAACACACAACACATAAACACATTTTCCCATGACCAACGTATTGCAACTATACCCTTCAAGCTTAAAAACAGGGGTTTTAGATTCATAACGAAGAGAAGTTGTGTCTTGACAAACCATGAACATAGGCAAAGACAGGGTATACCTTCCATAGAAAAAGAGTCCATTCCAGGGTCTCCCTAAAGCCAGTCCAGCACTGTTTTCTGCACAGCCTGTCTTTTGGGTTCTGGTATCCTATAAGATGTGACATATCCTTCCCTCCTAAAAGAGTCACAAAGTGATGCTGAGCTGAGTTAGTACTGCAGGCTAACTCCTTTAACATCTTCTCCCTAACAGAAACTTTCTTTGTTTTTTTTTTTTTTTTTTTTCAAGTTTATGGGTGTCACCCTCATCAATCCATGTTGTAAGTTATGTATGCTACTTTCCAATTGACTCAGGCAATGTCTACAGCTACCTTACTAGCATTTCTGCTAATTTCTTTACTAATTCTACTGATGTTTTCTTTCACATGGAATGAGGTGCATACATGTTGCATTTTATCCTGCATATTTATGTTTTCTGAGCAAATGCAGATATACAGAGTTTCTGGACATCATTTTGTAAGCACACTGTTCCTTCTAAACAGCTTTGCTGATAAACTTACGAAAGAGCCAAACAGTGTCAAGTCCACAAAATAAAACTACAGATTCTGATGAAATCCCTGGTAGCAGGGAAGAAAGCACTCAATCGTGTATAACTATCTAATAAAGATTTTCGTGGTGTGGATCCCTGCCGTTGCAGTGTTTACTTTGGTTTTAGCTTTGCTAATAAGCTTATGGCTTGTTCACATTGTCTACTGTTGTCAATAGCTTCACTGCACTATTGTCATATCTCTGCTCAGGAAGGCAATATTTTCATTCTCCCTTCTTCTTAAAACTATTTTTATTACCCTCACAGAGCTTTCGGCTTGTTTTTTTTTACTTGGATATTTAAAAATACATAACGGGTTGCCCATCAGCACTTTTACCTTGGCACAGACATTACAGCATTTATTATTTGCACTGTCTTGTTTGATCTCCAAGATATTACTCTGTGCATGTAATGCATCCACATTGTCTAAAGCTCATTTGCCCTCCATGTTAACCTGTTCTTCAGCTGACAGCTTCAGGTCTGATGCGCTACAAAATACAGGGTTATTATTTAGTTTGGTTGCCTCAGTGTTCCATTTTTTCATCATGATACCCTGCTGCAGTTAGGAACATATTTTCCAGATTAGACAAGTAATCTTCCTTTTTAAAGGTTATGTGGTGTACTTGTAAATCTGCTGACTCTGGATTATGTTCTTCTGTAACCTGCCTCAAATTATAAATGTAGCCTCTTTCTCCCCAGATTTTGGCTCTGTAGCTTTTCTATGTGCTGCCCTTCAAAAGGCAGTTCTAGTGGAAAATTTTACTTCTGCTTTATTTATGTATGTATGTATGTATGTATGTATGTATGTATGTACGTATGTATGGATGTATGTATGCATGTATTTATTTATTTGCTAGGAGCACAGGTCTCTTGAGCTTTCTCTTTTCTTTTATCTTGCTGTCTCCAAACTTTAGTTTGAATGCATGACATCTTTTCACTTCCCTTTTTTCATTATGTTGCCTTTCACTTCAAAGCGTTTCTCAGAATAAAATATATCATCAGTTTTGGGAGAGCAGTCGAGAGCATATAAAAAGCCAGAGGCTTTACTTGAACTTTCAATGCTATCACAGTAACTTTTGAAACAAATAACTGCTAGTTACAAGTTAAACCAGCATAGGAAGTTAGCTATGTCTGTTAAATTATCACTGGCAGTAACTTATGATCATTGTTTTAGACTTGTGAGGACTATTAGATAGAAAATATTCAAGACCTCATAGTGAGCTCAGCGGGACAGATGGAAGTGAAGCAGAAATCAAAACCATCATGTGGAGGTGCAAAAAAATAGCATGGGCTACAAACTCACATGCCACTGTCACATCTCTCACTATACTATGCTATTGCAAGACGTCCATATAGTCATAAACAATTAAAAATAACTAGGGGAAAAACAATAAAAATAGAGCAAGAGCACGATGCTATTTTGTAATACGGGGAAATCTGGAATGGTCATTCTCATCAGACGGAGGAGCTTGTAAACTTGTTTAGAAAATAGGAGTTGAAAGTAGATGGAATGAAAACATTTCCCCCACTACAAAAAAAAATGAGAATCATTGAGCTTGAAGGTAAGGTGGGTTCCCTGCCTGTGTCTTTCATTTACTGAGAGATAGCTGCTCTTCTGAAGTGAAAGCCACCCTGAGAGAGAGGTACCACACCTCATAAATATAAAAGTCAGCTCTAGCCACCTCAGACCCTTTATTGTCTGCTTTTTAAATTATGTGGATAGAAAGGAAAACTTTTGCATTGTCAGGGAACTGGATCCCAATTGCGTAGTAGAAGGTATCACAGTGCACTTCACCCCTGACTGTAGCACCATTCGATTCAATAAAAGAAAAAGCTTTAGGGCAGCACTAAAAGATTTCAAGAAGCAATGGTTAAGTGGTCCAGCTGTGCTTCACAGCAATGTTAATAGTGCAGAAACACTGAAACTCATCTGTAACTACCCAGCAGAAGCCTACATGGATAAAGAAACAGTAGGCTCTTATAATGCCAGTGCACCACCTAACCCTGGGGCTAATGTGAAGGGGAAGTTAACTCAACCCTGAATGATGGCTGGAAAATGTCTGGTAAAAATAAAACAAGAAATGGCATAGATCTTCAGAAAATTGGTACCTATACTGCAACCTGTTCAGCTACTTGACAATAACCTGACTTTCCTGTGGTGCGTCACAATACATTCTTGTCATTGGACAATATTTTGGAAGAGGAAAAGGAAGACCAAAAGGACTTTGCAGGACTAGATCCCACACCAAAGGAGCTGTACCTTCCAGAGTAACAGCGTGACAATATAGCCATAGTTTATGTCATGGTATTGGTGACAACGGGGATTTCATCTACCTGACCAGTGCCCTTGAAATATGTTGGGTGATAGCTTATCCCTCTCTGGGAAAAACTAAGGCCTTTGTGACCAGTTACTGGTCCCTAAGGTTAAATACATTTACTTCATTGGTTGTTAATTTATCTGAGTTTTCTTGACTTATGGTTTTAATAGAGGAGAAAGGGACCATTCATCTTCTGCACCATACAACACAATCATATATGGTATTCCTTTACTTGCTTATGACTACTGAATCTACCATAGTGGTTTCTGATTAGCCAGTACATTATTTGGTTTATTGTGCCATGGAGCTATTGTATTATATGTAATTTTATTGCCAAATAGCAGTAATTACTGGAGCTAGAAGAACTTATTATGACAGGTAATTATTCTGAATGGCTGTCTAGGTTCTAATGTGATGCTCCTCCTTGTATTGCTGTGTGACAGCTGACACTGTCTCCTTAGAAGCACACCAGTTGTGTTGTCTGTGGTGTCAAGGGAGGGACTTCAAATTATTATCTAATCAATGTATAGGTTTAATCTTCCCAGTACTTCAGATACAGTTACAGTTTTAATTTAGGATCTAAGCCTAATGATCCTAGGACTCTCTAGGATAAAATGGCTAAATATACACTTAGAACCCAAAGCCACAATGTGCTGTTTCCCCTCTAGATTATATGATGTGGCTACATAAATTGTATTCCATACTTTGTATGGCAAATGTGGCTGTTTTGTCATCCACAAGGGATTTAAATTATCTCAATTACATTTTTGTTATATTTGACAAAACCAAGTTTCAGACAAGGGAGTAAATGATTCACATGCAAATGAATATCTGATTAAAACTATCACTGGTATTTTAGTAATACTATGGTTCTGGAATTACAGTAATCATTTAAAAAAAATAACCAGGAAACAGGAGCTGACTAGCAGGATTGAGTGCACTTCCTGGTGCTCAGTGAAACCTCTCTTTAAGTCATTCTAACCAATTTCTACCATTACTATCTTCTTCTTCTTCTTCTTTCAGGCTTTTCCTGGTCAGGGGTCGCCACAGCAGATCACTTGTCCACTCATGATTGGCAGTGGAGTTTTTACGGGTGTCGAGTTGCCAGCCCGGCACCCAACCTTCCACAGAAGGCACACACACGCACTCACACCTAGGGCCAATTTAGTGTGTCCAATCCACCTACAGCATGTCTTTGAGATGTGGGAGGAAACTGGAGTACCCAGAGGAAACCCACGTGACCACAGGGAGGACATGCAGACTCCGCACAGAAGGCACCCCAGCCAAGGATCGAACCGGAGAACCTCTTGCTGTGAAGTGACAAAGCTAACCGCTGCACCACTGTGGCCGCCCAATTTCTACCATTACTATGTTTTCCGTTATATGTAAACACTAATGACCATTAGTCAGAGGAAACCGTATTGCAAAGGCTATACAGTCCATCAGACTTTTCTTGTGCAAGATGAGTGGCCTTAACTCTGGCATTAAGGCTGAAGGTCAGGTATGCTGCCATGTGTAGTGTGGATGCCTCTAGAGGTGTTCTAATCTCAGTCAGTAGTTTACTTGGATGGATGAGATGCAAATATATAGTTGATAACACAAGTGACTGGGCAGCAGTCAAGATGAACTCTTTACAAGGATCACTATTTGTGGGCAAGTTTTATGAACCCAACAATGAATACCTGAACGTATTGAACTCCTTTTACTCAGCATTAATCTCTTTAGTGGGACAGTCTATCTCAATATAAACCATATGAGACTTTAATGTGAGAGACAGACTTACAGTAATGAAACCTTGATTTAGAGCTTTAGAAAGCATAATCATCTCATTCAGTCCTGGTTGAAAGAATTTTATTTGGTAGATGCATGACGCTACCTACACCCTATTACTTCTGACTTCGCAAACTTTTCAGCTCATCCTGGGACTGCAAGTGTTTTGTTTTGTTTTTTTTTTTTTTCTATCTTAATCAGCCACATGCTGTTGGAGAAAATAATATGCTGAAAATCATTGCTGACCTAGTCTTGGACCATAGCATGATGCTATTGGAGTATGTTAGCAATGTATTCTCTGGCATTCCCTATCGATTACAGTTTATTCCATTACTGCTCAAGAACCTGACTTTTTGGAGTGAGATTAAACAATGGGTACTACAGTTCTGGTAAGATTACAATTCATTAGGTAAATGTATTGGTCCAGTGTGAAAAGAGTTCAAATTTAGGCCAGTATCTCTAGCCAGTTACACAAATGAGTTAAGGCTCTTGGAGGTGTGCATGAATGAGTGGAGCTGAGCTACAATTTATAGAGGCCATTTACATTGATTTGTGGTGACTTTGAATATATTTAAGCAAATGGACAAATAATGAGATGGAAATGAGGTGTGATGTAAATCTTCATTTGCTAATGAAGTTTATTTTACACCATTTGCAATTCATGGTCAGTTTTTCCAACTTTTCTTTGCTGGTCTCATTTATGTGATAAAAAGGGAAGCATTGCCAAATATATCAGAGTTACAACTGATGAAAATGCTATCTCTTGTGGTGAGCTTTGATATTTCTAGGTCTGAATTGCTTGTCTTGGTTAGGCCAAAACTGCTTGTCCCAGTGGCACTCATCGGCCAAGAAGGCAAAATTATAAGCAAAGGATTACTAATCATAACTTTGATAATCAAGAAATCCTTGATAGGTTTAGAGTGAACAGGGACATTATAAGGGTCTTAGTGGGCATGTTTTACTCCCACAAGGACACTGGAGGAATGCATGGACTACCAAAGTAGTATAGCCTTCACTATACTTGGTATGGGGACCTTCCAAAGACAGACTGGAGACAGGATGGGAATCTCACAGGCTTCTGCCTCGAGTATACTGAAGCACTTCTTGGGTGTACTCTTGGCACATGTGGATCAGTACATCTATTTCTAGGTGTCACCTCAGGATCATTTATGTTGATTTGTGGTGACCTCAAATATATTTACACAAATGGGCAAATGATGAGATGGAAATGAGGAGTGATGTAAATCTTCATATTTATTTATTATGTATTTATTTATTTAAGTTTGATGACCGGGGACGTTCACTGAGCCATAAAGAGCCCATTTTCATTGGAGGCCCGGGGAGAAAAGCTCCAAGATATTGCAAATTCCATGTTACAAAATAAAAGACAAATATTTCAATAGAAGCATTTAGCATTTACAGAAGAATAGAACAGAAGATCTCTAGTAAGTTAACAATTAGACATATGGTTGTTAGCTCTTTTCAGGTTAGGTTAAACTAAACAATTTCCTAAAGACAATTTTGTCAATAAGCACTCAGAAATTCAACATCTAAACAGATAGGTAATAAGCCTTTAGGTAAGGTGAGCAGTTAATGAATGGAGAAAGTAGTAGAACATTTAAAATTGAAAGTATAGTATAATAGATAGCTGGGAAGAAATCAGTCAAACAGAGAAGAGAAAGTTTAGGTAGAGAGGCAGTAGTAGTGGAAAATGGTAATGAAATTCAGAGCAGGGCAGAAAAAAAATGGGGGAGGGGTTTATGTTGGAGCGTGAGATGGGCATTACCATTTAGATAACAGATGACAGAAAAGCTGAGATTTGAATTTTGTAATGTTTGGGAAGTTGCGTAGGTGAGGGGGAAGAGAGTTCCACTGTTTAGCTAAGGAGTCGGACAGTAGTAGATGGCCTGGAGGCCATGAAGGTTTGTCAACCCATAGCAGATTTTGGTGTGTGGATCTGAGTGGGAGGCTAGGTAAATAGGGTGTTAAGGATGTAGTGAGAGATGGGCAATTTGCAGGTTTAAAGATGAGCTTATGGGCAAAGGTGAGTTGTAGGCATCTAAGGTAATTGGGTAGTTCAAGACAATTAAGAGTGTGGAGGGAGTGGCAGTGGTGGGCTGAATACTTAGAATTGGTAGCAAAATTGGAAATCTTGTGGTAGCAGGATTCGGGTCTGGATCGTAGGCCGAGGTTGAGATTGGTGAACAAAGGGGCACCATACATAAGGGAGAGGAGCAGGAAGATGGAAGCTAGGGTTTTACAGGTAGAGGGGCTGAGGAAGCAGTTATGCCTGTAGAGGAGACCTATCTTTTAGTGGGTTTTCTTGATTGAGGAGTGGATGTGGGTATCAAATTTTAGTTCATCAATGATGATGCCGAGAAGCTTAGTGTTGGGAACAATTTCAATGGGAGTGTTGTTCTGGCTCTGTATGGTGAAAAAGGTTTTGTCAATAAAGGAATTTTTTGTAGGGAAAAAGATCATTAGTTTGGTTTTATTTGCATTTAGAGCTAAATGGTTGGACTGCATCCATGCTTCTTTGTGGAGAAGGCTAATTGAGTTCTAGATAGGAGTTCGGAGGGAGAGAAGGCTGAGCAGATAATAGTAGAGTCATCAGCATACTATATGACAGAAGATTCTAGGATGGAGTGGTGAAAGTTGTTAATGAATAGGTTAAAGAGTAGAGGGCCAAGAACGGAACCTTGAGGGACACCTGTGGGTGTAGATAGGAAGGGGGAGGTTGAAATTTCCCATTGGACAGCTTGTTGGTGACTGGACAGGTAGCTAGAAATCCAGGCTATAGTGGAGGGAGAGAGATTTAGGGTGGAGAGTAGGGATATGAGTAGGGTGTGGGAGATGGTGTCAAAGACCTTAGACAGATCTAGGAAAAGCGTAGATACAAATTTTTCTGAGTTGCGTTCAAGGTTAATGGTTTCCAGATAGGAAAGAAGGGCATTCATGGTACAGTGGCCAGGGTGGAAGCCATGTTGGGTAGGGGAGAGGAGATTATATTTGGTTAGGTGTGTCATAAGTTGTGCTTGGATGGCTTTCTCAAGTATTTTAGAAAGAGGGGAAAGGATGCTAATAGGCCTGAAATTGATGGTGTCAGTATTTTTGCCACCTTTGTGTAGGGGGATGATGTAAGCGTGATGCCAGATTGAAGGGATGTAGAATTCTTGTATGGATCTGTTTATAAGAAAAGAGATAGGATAGGTGATGCTGTCTGCAGAATGTTTGAGAATGGTAGGTGGAAGATTGTCAAGTGCATTGCGACAAGGTTTGAATTTGAGGAGAATCTTTTTATAGTGCTTGTGGGAATGAAGCAAGGCAGAAAGGTGTGGCTGGAGGCAGGTGATCAGGGTGGGGGTTGTGGCAGAAGGGGCTAGGGCTGGAGGAGAGGGGTGGGAAGGAGGTGGATATTTTGGCTACGCAGTCTATGAAAAATGAGTTGAACTGGGTGGCTGTGTCAAGGTCAGAGAGGGTGGGATTTGGGTTTACTTTATTACCAGGGTGCAGAATTGATGAGATGGAGTCACAGAATTTTTTGGGATTTGTGGAGTGCAAGGACTGGAGTTTGGAGTAGTAAACTTTGTGACTTTAGTTATTAGCTTTTTAGTGTAGTTTCAAAGTTGCTTAAACTCTAGGAGGGAGTTGGCATTTTTTTGTTTTATATATTGTCTCCATTTTTTGTCCCTTTGCTACATAGCTAGTTTAGTTTCTCTTGATAACCATGGGTAGGGATTGGTTTTGATGCATTTGGTTCTTGGTGGGGGGGTCTTGCTGGTTGAGGAGGGATAGAAATGAGTGGTTAAAATAGGATACGGCATCATCTAGAGGAAGGGTTTTTAGAGGGAACCAGTCAGTATGCTTTAGGCAGTCTGAGAAAATTATATGGTTGAAAGAAGAGAGGTTGCAGGATTGTGGATGTAATGGTGTTATTTTTGTAGAGGAGATGGGAGCTGGTCAGCAAAGGCAGGTAAGTGATCACTGAGAGGATCTGGTATTATTTTGGCTTTGGTAATAAGATTTGGGTGAGTTGTTAGGACCCAGTCAATGATGGATTCAGTGGGACCATCTTTAGAAGGTCTAGTTGGAGAAAGAATTAGTTGGGAGAAATTGTACAGGTTTATTGTGTGGGAAGGGGAAGTAGAATTAAACATAGTCCAACTGATGCTGGTATCATCTAGGATATAGGTTTCATTTGTTATTTGAGAGGAAAACCAAGCTAGGATGTTTTCAAGTGTTTTGATGTTATCACCAGGAGGAATGCACAGGGCAGTGATACATATAGAGCTATGGTATGGGAGGAGGGGTAGACTAAAGCTACTCCACCTCCTTTTTTGTGGACTCTGTCATTGCAAATTATTTACCTGGAGGAAGGATTTTGTTATCTTTTATGTATGGTTTGAGCCAGGTTTCAGAAATGGTGGTTATATTGGGATGATTATGGGAGAGCCAGGCATGGAGGTTATGGGTTTTATTTTTTAGACTTTGTGCATTAAGAGTAGTGAGACAAATGGACTTAGGTTTTGTAGGTTGAGTGGAGGGTTTAGTGCTGTTAGCTTTAGAGATTGGTCCGGAGTTAGGGTGTATATCTCTGGCAAGTGAGAGAAAGAGATATGGTGGAGGTGTACAGTAAGGTACTGCAGAGAGGATGGGTAGCATGGGCAGTGTGAGGATAGTGATTTTTTTGGTATTGCTTTAAGAGATGAGTATAGGAGGAGTGAGGATGGGAGAAGCTTAAGTTTGAATAGATAGGTTGGGTTGGAGGTGAAATGTTCATGTGAGATGGATGAGTATGCTAATGAAGTTTATTTTACACCATTTGCAGGCTCTACTTTCGGGTAGCTTTGTATGGTCTAGCACATTTCCCTGAGGTGCTCAGTGTAATAGACTGCACTTATGTTGCAATTAGGGCCCCTCCAGGTTCTTAGGGAGGGCGGTACCATAACAGGAAGGGCTACCATTCCATCAATTGCCAAATAGTGTGTAATGCATGGGAGTGCATCACCAATATCTCTGCCAAACACCCTGGCAGTGCACATGATTCCCATGTCTGGCACATTAGCTCACTGTATCACCTCTTTCTGCATGGTAGGGTGCCTAGTGGCCATCTCATAGGCAAGTTAAGTTTCTTTGTTTTTATTAAATAGTTTTTCATGTTAAACTTTATTGCTGTATATTAATGTTTATTTTCCTGTTTTCTCTCCCCTCCCCTTTCTGTCACTCTGTTTCTCTTTTTTTTTAAGAGAATGCCAGATATCACCTGGGGTCATGACTCCAGTGAGAAATTCTTCTTGAGCTGTGGCAAAAACATAACACATCCCTGTTCCATACCCATATTGTCATTCAGAGGGTGTTTGGCCTTATGAAGAGCCATTTGAGGTGCCTGGATGAGTGTGAGGCTGCTCTTCAGTATGAGCCAGCTGCTTTGTACAGGATGTTTGCTGTCTGTTGTATTCTGCATAATTCGATCTTGCATCAGTCTGCTGGTGAAGAGACCTACGGTGTCATTGCAGATCCCAGTTCTAGTCTAACGGCATGTAGCTGTGCAGGTTAAGAGGTGGCTTCTGGTCTAAAACTATGGACCAGGACATTTAGGTTAACATTTACTTTTCAAAAGAAACACAGGTTATAACTGATGCATGCAGTGATGCTTGTGGGCTGTGTGGAGCATGGTCTACTGTCACTGTTCATCTGACATACTCTTTCATCTTAAAATAGTTTTGCCTTATTACCTGTTTGTTTGACTGATTACTGATTCGTGTTCAGTGACGCTGAAAGGCATCAAATCAATAAATCAACAGTTGTACCTGTTATACTGAATAACTTTTGCTTTAATTATTTATTCAGTATGCAATAGAAAGCAATACTGGCAACAATGAAATATTCAGTTATATATGCTATTTCTGTTTGCTGTATTCTGTTGTACTGCAGATCAGATTGCTTGTTAGTGTCATACAGAAAAAATCTGACTTCAGAAACTGTCATGATTTGTGCAGTGAGGAGGGTGTGTTGGCAGCAATTAAGTTTACATGGCAGGATGCGTATATAATGTATCATTTCTTTATCATGTATAGGGGCCTGAAAATGTTTGCTCATTGCTGTTGTGATGTTTTATGTGACAGCCACCAAAGGAATGCTAATTCTTGTATCATTTTTTTGGTCCAATGTTCATTCATTCATGTACTTAATAGATGTAATGATTTGAATTCATTGTATGGTGTAGCTAACAGCTGTTTAGAGAATAACTAAAAATATATGCAAGCACCCCCCATCCTCAAAAAAACCGTATTCTAACTAAACAGAAGGATTTGTTGTTATTGTTGTCTTTTGGCTTTTCCCGGTTAGGTGTCGCCACCACGGAACTCTGGTCTGCTAATGATTGGCAGTAGATTTTCATGGTGCCGAGTTGCCAGCTCGACGCCCAACATTCAACGAAGGCACGCCCATTCACGCATGTCTTCCGGAATGCTATTCATCCCAGTGAAGGACATGCAGACTCCACACAGAAGGCACTCCCCGCACACTAGCTGAGAATCGAACAGGAGAACCTCTTGCTGTGAGGCAACAATGTTATGGCTGCAACACCGCGGATTAAGGATTTGTTAATGAATGTAATTCATAGTATTTCCAGAATAAATGAGTCATACATATCTCCTCTTGCTAGGCCTCGTGATGGGACAACTGATTTGGAGAATGGGCTATGATGAGAACTGCAACGTGAGCTAGTCCAATTGTGTGATCTACTGGAAGATGGTGATCCTGATGTCATTGGTCTGACACTGCAGCATGACCATGACTGTGACCTGGAATATGAGGTTTTCCTAGGTTTAGATGACCATTGACATGGCCTGTCATTAATGTGTTATGATTGCTTACTGTGAGTGCTGACATTACTCTGTTGAGAAGCAGTGGTAGTATCAGATGACTTCTCCTCACATGTCCAGACAGTACCCTGTCCCCTATCCCTTTTAACACTTAGTCCAGCTTGACTCTAGTATGTCCTAACTAGTGTATCAATGGAGGCTGCAACTGATGCTTGGTGTGCTTCCACCCTATACATCAGTGATAGCATGATAGCATGGCATTGTCCTTGTTGTCTGTCAATTGAAAGTTGTGCTGGAAATCATCACCCATACCCTGTAGTACTTTGACCATTTCTAGCTGACTCTGTTGCAGTGCTCTGAGCTCTAACAATGTCATGGCACATTTTCTGTTGGGCAGCTAATGCTTTATATGTTTCTGGGATAGTTGGTAATAATTCCTGTGTCTATTACTCCTTTGTAATTGTATCACTTTGGACAATGTGACCTTAGAACATCTGCTATCACCTTCAAAGTGCTCTCCAGTGTGTGGAGATACTGGTGTAGAGGTGCAGGGTTGATTATGCTGCACAAACCTGAGCAGAATGTCAACTTGTATTTGACTTTGCGTCACTTTCTATAGAACTGCCAACATGTTGCGAGGTGAGAAAGCCTGCCATTAAACTTGGGGACTTTATGCCACTTCCCTCAGATGACCTCATAAATACAGCTACATCATCAGCAGCAGCAGCAACACCCATTCTACTGCTGACGTCATCCTTATTTATTGGTACAGTTGAATTGTTTGTTTCTGACGCTGAGTCTGTAAAAGAAAACATTCTAACACATTAATAGCAGTGCAGCAGCATATCGTATGTCATGCTTACAAGGTGGGAGTGGGAGAGTTACTATGCACTGCCTTCATTTTCATTATTTGCTGATGCACAAGGCTCACCTAATAAAAATGAATTTTTAAGTGTTTAATTACAGCAGTTTTTGCTACTTTTCAGTTTTGACTATAAAAGGTATACATTTTAAACCAAATCTCAATAAATATACAAATAGCAATGTTATCTAAACTGCGCAACTGCAGCTAATATACTACACAAAAAACAACCAGCAGTACTATCTGCCATTGTCATGTATTTATCCCTCACCATCAGGAACAGAGTGTCATGGTTATCACATGTCTAATCCTGTCCCTTGCACACTGAAAATTTTCAACTGCAAAGAGTATTTTTTGCATGTATGCACAATCCCTAAACTGTACTTCTTTAATGATAATTTCCCACAATTATTAATATACTAGACACATCATGAGGGGCAACTTCAAAATGACTAAAATTCCCAGTTGGTGTAAATACATACACAGTTCGCATTGAAGAATTTTTTTAAATAAACAATTGAGTGTCACTTGCAGTCTGCAGATGTATAAAGTGCCTTGTAGAAAACAAATGCAGAGCAACTTAACCCAAAGTCTGGTTAGTGATTAGCAGTATATTATATGCAGTACTAATAAAGTAACTGTCTATATAACAGATGAAATGTACAATACTGTATAGTTCTCAGGATTTTACTGTCTTCAAGTTTCTTCTGAATTCAACAAGAATGATGTTCTCCATGAAACAGCTCTAACAGATCTTCCAAGAAATCAGATTACATCATATATATATATATATATATATATATATATATATATATATATATATATATATATATACACACACATTCTTATGAAAGCAGTCTTTTGGGAGCTCTCAAAGTCATTACTTTGGTATTTAGGAAGTCTTTCATGTTCTGTGTGAAAACTGTCTTTCGATGATGTCATGCAGTCTGCTAATTAAACTTTTAACTGAATCTTTCCTGTTTGGGAATATTTCTGTGTCAAAGCAGTCTTCTGATGATGTTATGCAGTCTGTTAATAAGCTCCTTTGTGTTCTTGTTTCAAGGTGAATTAGGTGACAGTTCAGTTTGCCTTCAACTCAGTTTCTTTCCTCACACTTGCACCCTTATCGGTATTTTTCTCAAGCTGTACCAGCATGTTACATTCTACGCGAATGCCGGTTTACTTGATTATTAACCCTTTAATATATATCATATATATATATATATATATATATATATATATATATATATATATATTTGCTAGCAAACAGAAATACATGCATCTAAATGACTATATTATTCCTACATATATTACAACAACAGAAGTGTATATGCATCTAATTAGCTAACTAGCAAACAGAAATATATGCATTTCTAAATATATATATATATATATATATATATATATATATATATATATATATATAAATGTGTGTGTGTGTGTGTATAAAACAATTCCCTCTTTTTTTTAAATAGGGAACAAAACCTTTACTTTTCTTTTGATGCAGCAAGTTAACATAATTTTTTATTGTTAACACAATAACAACCATTACTATTAGAAATGGATGAATTATTTAATTTAACAACTGTTTTTCGAAGACCATTTTGTGAACTGTATTTTGCAATTGCTGAATATGACTCCATTCAGTGATGCTCCATACAATTATTTTACATTGACAATGCTTGTGAATTTTATTGCATAAGCATTGCAATCTTGTTTTTTTGATTAAACACATATCTCATAAATGTCAAGCCTTGACTTGTTACTATACATACAAATGCACTGAGGAGTAATTTCTGTGAACAGTTCAAAACTTGAATGCAAAATTGTCTATTTTCACAGATGGAACACATGGTTTATACACTGAAGAAGGTTGTTTACATATTAAACCATTTACTGTACAACATATGCTTGCTTGTACCAAATGTTTTTGCATTTGTACATACATAGCTGTAATGTACACTCAGTCCAGTTTACAAACTTAGTATCAAACTAAAGCCTGCTAATTAAGCATTACTTCCGGTATTTTAATTTTACTGCCATACATGTTGATGGTAAAAGCATGGTTGTCTTGTAATAATTACTGAATCATTAACACAAACCAATATGTTTTTACTTGTACCTTTGTTTTAGTTTCTTCTGGAGTACTGTTTACACAGTTAGGGTAGAACTGAAAGCATGCCCTTTCCCTCTGTAGTATACAACATTTTATTGTAGTATTGTTTATTTGCTTTATGGTGTGAGAATTGAATGAATGCCTGCTCTCTGGCTGTTACCTAGACTGTGACACTTTAGTCTTACACATTTGCTTTATTAGGTTACTAACAACCTGTGGACCACTGTCTGCTTTGATAATTTTTGGCCATCTTCAGTAACAGGAAATATTTTTTATAAAGCTTCTGCTGTTGCCTATGCTGTCATAGTTTTAGTAGGAATTGTCTTTACCCATTTTGAAAAGACGTTTATTACTACTTGGAAAGGGACCTGCATAGTTTATTTGAACTATATACCATGGTCTATTTACTAGCTGTACTCAGTGTAACTGAGATTTTTTTTACTTTTAGCATTTACCTGCAAACAGATTATTAATGACATATATGCAGAATTGTGACGTCTTATTACAATTACTAAATAAGGTTTCTGTAGACTCTCTTGCTTTTTGCTTAGTGTTTCACATGAATACTTCTTGTTTTTGATCTTGTAAATTTCAGTACCAGTAATATTTTATTTCATACCACATTTTTTGTAACTAGCCATCCCAGCCTGGGAAGACCCGAGCTCACATAAAACAAAAATCTCTTATTTTTTTCCTTTCTGCGCATTTCAGACTCTTAAACCATAGTACATTTCTTAACCCCTTCAGCACTTTACTTTACCTTCAGTCATTTGCTAATACACTTGCAACTTGATATTAGAATGCAGTTGTGAAACACTTAGAACTGTAATAAGTATTTGTAATTTGCCTAACTATGCATAATATTGCTTTTGAATACTGTTTTTGCTGCAGTCTCTGCTATTTTAATACTATTATATAATTACAAAATATTGTAAGAAACAAAATAGATATTGTCTTAACTAACATGCTTAAAGCAGATATAGTTACATTATTTACATTTGCTGTCATCTGCCTTTTGCTCTTATGCATTAACAGATGTACTTTAGGTGAAAAAAAATACATGCATGTCAGTCTTGTGACCTCATCTCTTTACTGCTTTTAACTACACTCATTTGATTTATATGCCCTAGAACTGTTCTGTTATTTGAAATGGTGATTTTACATTACTGTTTAACTGATAAGTGTCTTGCTTTAACTGAATGAAAGTTTTAAAACATTTGGAAATAAAAATTCAGAAACATCTAAGTAATACATCTGTCCACACATCAGATTTTCTAGATGTAGAATAGCATGTTATAAATTATTTTTTTATTAGTGTAGCTAACTGCTGTTGCTTTAACTCTTTACCAACCAGATTCTTTTTGTCTTGTGATTCTACACAGGCTGTCTGATATTTTTTAGTATTCTGTTTTGCTGACTCTAAAGCTCTTATGCACATCTGAAATGCTAATATTGTGTTATGTCAATGGGAAAAGGATTATATTATGAGTGATTTAAATCCATTTAAAGATAATATTCTTTTTTATCAGTGTTTTGTGGATGACTGTTTTCTGATATTGAAAGGGGAGGAACCACTTCTTGTAATGTTTAATGAATTTTTGAATAATTCTACAGCGTTTTTAAAGTTCACTTTGAACTTTTCTAGTAGTAAGATCTCGTATCTGGATGTTGAGTTACTTAAGGAATTGGATGCATTGAAAACTTATGTACATCAAAAGGATGTTCATGTAAACAAATACACGCATGCAAAAAATATACATGCTAAACAAATTTTTAAAGTCATAGTTAAAGCCAATTTCTAAGGATTAGTAGACTAAACTCCGATAAAGTAAAATATAAGGAACAGATGGTGATTCTATCTAGGGAATTTATAAGTAGAGGTTATGATAGTGGGCATGTCTTAGAAGTAATGAATAACATACTAAGAGACAGAAATATGATAGCACCGCCATTATTTAGCGAATATACTCAAGGTGGTAAAATGGTAAGGAATGTCACTCCTACACTGAGGTATGTTACAACATATAATATTTTGACAAGACAGGGGGAGGCTATAATCCGGAAAAACTGGCGGATACTTATGTCCTTGCCAGAACTGTCTGTCTTGTTGGGCACTGCACCAAGATTTGCCTACAGGAATAGCAATAATCTTAAAAGACAGCTGTGTTATAAAGACTTTGATGTTAATTTAATGATCTCAGTAGTGCATAAACTACGTACAATTTCTTGCTACAATTGCAGTTGCTGCATAAATATTTGCAGTAAATTATTTTTTTAACATCCAATAACTAAATGATGTATGACATCAAATATCAAGCTACATGCAATACAACTACAATAGTGTACTTAGCTACATGTGTAAAATATGAAGGATTTTATGTGGGAGAATGTGTAAGGTGGCTTAGAGACCACTTTATTGAGCATAAATCTGAGATCAGGAGAAGGGTGGAGACCAATGCCCTAGCCAAACATATAAGTGAGAAAGGTCCATCTCATTGCTTTAAATTTAGGATATTAGAGGTAGGTCATAAAAATTCGAGAGAAGGAGACATTAATAATAAATTGGAAATGGCAGAGTACAGATGGATCATTAGGCTAGAGGCAGATTGGCTACCTGATCTTAATAGTATGGTAACTATTAAACCAGTATTAATTGCTAAATAAAAACAATATAAATGATACGGTTCCCCCTCTTATATAGACAGTTGGTCCTACACTCTTCATAATTCTTTTTAGAACTTTTCTAGTTTTTCTCATTTTTTAAATGTTTCAATTATACATGCATGTGTAAGCATTTGTATACATATACTTTTTTATGCACTCATTTATAATATACTCAAAGGAAATTTTATATATTATGAGTTTAAGAACTGTTAATTAATTAATTGGTTATTTAGTTTTATTTGCTGGCTGTGTCATATATTACTTTGATTGTTTTATATAAAAATGGTGTGTTTTAAATATGTTTTGAAATACTGAAGAAGGGTAATCCCGAATGCTTTATTTTTCTGTTAAATAAAGTAAGCATTTCTATTTAGTCATTGTTTTGTTTTGTTATATTTGGGCATACGTCTAGTGGAGTAAGTTGTAGTTGATAAGATACCTGTCAAACATAATCCATTTACATATTTTCTGACTGTCAACATGCCCTAATAAGGTTTTACAATTGCTAATATGCAATTTATACAACTTCTGTAGTCTATCTAAACTTGACACATTAATAGTTATACTGTGTTTACTATCTTTTGTACTAGCCTGATTTACATCATTCATGCTGTTATGTAACTACCAATTTTTTTTACTAAAGTCCACATTGAATTCAGCTGGCCACTTCTGAGCACCGTAGATGGTTGGAAAACTTTTGTAGTTACTTGAAAAGCTGGTGACATTAATCTTGCAGTTACAGACTCGTACCTGAAATGTTACCAGTCCTGGAGAATTTATGGCACTGCTTATTGGATTCAGACATCTGAGGAACTGTACTGCTGCAAACTATGGAAATTGAAGTGCTCCTGTTTCAGACTCAATCACATACGTAAATGTTAGTTACATCGCTTTTACTGACGTGACCTTATACAAGATACAGGCACTATTCACTCCCCCTGTGTTTGGATACAGGCTAGGCTCTCCATTGAAGAATTATTTAAAAAATGAATAATTAGTTAATTGCAGATGTACAGATGTCTGTGCTGAATGCTGCTGCCTCGTAAAAAAACAAAATGTAAACTTTGCACAGAACTATTGAAAGAACTGTCTATATAACAGATGACCCACACAATACTGTCAGTTTGCAACTTTAATGTCTTCAAGTTTCTTCTCAATACAACATGAATGATGTTTTCCATGAAACAGCTCTAACAGATCTCCCCAGAACACACACATATTAATAATGTATTGCAGGTGACCCTTAAATCAATATTGAAGTAATTGTTAACATGTCTATAACTAAATAATAAATATTTTTAGGAAGTTTTCCTTACTTTGAAATGTCTGTGGAATTGTAAGACATTTACTGCCTATCTCGGCTACTTGCAAATTAATATGGTGGTGCTCAACCTAATGGCATCGATTCAGGCTGATTTACATATGTGTTATACATATTAACTAATTTATTTGCATGTCTATAAATTTTAGTATTATGTAAACGTGTCCTGAAGTATTTTAACATATTTCAACACTTCGCTGATTGTGAACATGCATCCCATAGTACATTAGTGTATTTCAAAGAAACAAAGATGCACTGTACATGTTTGCTAACTCAGCAGCACTTTGCAGCAATGCTAAGCCTGTCCACAGAGGCGTGTATATTGTGTTAAACTGGACAAAATGTGAATATAGATGTAAAATTCAAAATGGAGTCAACGGAATATCAGGTTGAAAGCAATATGAAGGTTAATCCCTGCCCAAACAACAGTGTCTGTCACACCCTAACAAGTAATACATATCATAAAGACATAAAAAATAATTTTTCACATTACTGTTGACATTTATATTTCCTCCACCTTGATAAAAATTCCACTTGACTACATGACATATACTGCTGTTAGAGTAAAAAAAAAACTTTTATTAATAAGTATTAATAATGACAGTTACTATGCATATATTTAAAAATAATTTATGACATATAGAAAGGACAGGTAAGTGTTTTCCTTTAAGAAAAATCAGTATGCGACAATGCTATTTTGGCTACACCAAACTTGCCAGTCATATGGATACCTGCTCTAATGAGCATACTAGCAAAAAGGGTTTGGTCAAGGTGATGCCACATCCAACAAGGAGTGGTTCTAACCCTGTTTAATACATTCTCTAAGGGATGAGGCTGAGGTGATTAATACATAGCTTTAGTGACACTGGTAACATTCAGTGAACATATCTACACAGTTGTTATCCGATTGGCGGTTTCTGATAAGGTAGAGCTGCTATAGGCTGAATTATAATCAGCTACTGACAATATTTTTGATTTTTTTT
This sequence comes from Protopterus annectens, assembly GCF_019279795.1. Classification (NCBI taxonomy): domain Eukaryota; kingdom Metazoa; phylum Chordata; order Ceratodontiformes; family Protopteridae; genus Protopterus; species Protopterus annectens. Next base: position 477,008,857 of record NC_056726.1, read on the forward strand.
ACTGTAAGTTACCCATGTGGGATATTTTATAGTGAGGCAGAAATGGTCAATGTGACCGTTTTAGTATAATACGTGTTTCTCTGTTTTACGAGGATGGTATTTTCAGATTGGTTTTCTACATTATATGTCATTAGATAGGTGGTTTTCCACAGGATTGAGTTCAGATTGGCTGTGTCACAACCATCTGTAGACACAGGCTGTTCTTTAGTGTTTTGTGATTTCTCTATCAACGTTTTTGCCATCGAGTTTTTGTTCACCATAATTCAGTGACACTGATTGTTGTGATGAGTTGCTGCCACCTCTCTGTAGTGATCACATATAGTTTTAAGTAAGTTTGACTAGACAGTGGCGCTTATTATGGCGTAGTTAATATAGAACATTTTTGTTTTATTATGTGTCTCTGATTTGGTATTTTGAGTCACTGTTGAGTTACAATATGTTGTTTTTGATGAGTAGTTTTTTTAGTGTTTGTCATGATATGCCAGTTGCAAGGCAACTAACAATGAGGTGGAAATGGACTGACCTACCGCTTTGTTATAGTAGCATGTGTTTGCAGTTATATTTTTTCATGGAAATGGACTTGTTAGTATGTGCCACGTGATAGGTGGTTTATGCTAGTTTTATGTGATAACTGGCCACATTATGACCAATCTTAGATAGGTGTTGCTGTTTAATGTTCCTGAGACATGCCTCATTAAGGATTTTTGCCCTTTCACTTCTTATTTGCAGCGCTGGTGATGTTTATCATCATCCGGCAGTATTTAATGGCTCAAGGTAGCTGTTGTTAGCATTGGTTTCTAACCCCTTTGTTATATTTACGGTGTGAACTTTTAAGTGTTTTTGAGCATGTATTTTGGCCACATTGCTGTCCTTAGATATTAGAAATTAAAAGTTTAGAGATGTAGCCTGTAGGTCAGCTTATTTTTGTTGAGCTGCTATACTGTCACCTTAAATTGGATAGGAGACCTCGACTGGCCAACTAGGAGTAGGCCAAAGCAGTCATTGGTTTAATGTGCTTCCGTTTTAATGGGATGTTAAGCCAAGGGGCTTAACCAATGGGTTCCTTTGACCACAGTTTCCAACTTATTCTAGATGGAGCTTGTGACGATTGGGGAGAGATGGGTGAAGGCTGCCAGCCTAGTCAAATAGAATATGATATATAATTCTGGCATTTGTACATAAATGTAAAATACAGGTATGTTTTCTTGAGTGTAAAAGAATACTGTGAAATGTGGAACTGCAAAATATGTGACAACATTGCACTCTACTGGCCCAGTGAAGCATGTTGTAACCCTTTCATGTTAGAATTCGGCTCCAGTGAGTCTGGATGAAGGTTTTATGCCCATTGTTTTAAGGCTAAGGTTTATGACCAGAATTTAGATGTGGAATGTGCTTTATTGCTCTGGTTTCTGTTAGAGTATACATGTGAAATGACTTATATTGTTGTAAGTTTCTGAGCAGGTGTTAGATAGCTAAATAATGCAGTTTGTGGTCTGAGAACTCCAGACTAAGTGTCAAAAATGATGTAATTTGGGAGGGCCTTAGAGACATGTTTGTTAGTAATGTTTAAATACTATTTCTCACAAGAGACTAAGAGCATTTTGATCTTGGATATCTAACTCAGCACTCTGCCTAAGCTCACATGTAAGTTTCTAGCACTGTGATTTCTTGTAGAATAGTTAAAACTAGTAAAGATTAATTAGGTATTTTTCTTTGAAATCAGACCTGTCCTACTGTAATATTTTAAGTTTCTGTGTGATCTCTGAACTCTTAGATATCTCTGTGGTATAGTAGTATTGTCTTGTCTTTTAATTATTTATTATTAAATATTTTTAAAACTTTCTACCTGTGGCTGGTTTATATAGAGATAAATTATGCTTTAGAGTACATTATATATTTATAGAGTTTACTGTCTAAGCCCTTCCAATAAGCCTAGACTGAATAGTCACATTACCATCGGATAATAATATTGCACAGTAATAATTGGACACCCTTTTAAGGGCCTTTTAGTAGCTGATATTATTAGCTGGGTGGTCTGGGTAAAGGGGCACAGCTGGAGAATCTGTGTCAGCCTTTTCCAGGAGTGTCTGTGAGGTTGTATAAATACTTATGTCAAAGTGTGTGTGTGTTGTGTCAGCTACTTGGGCAGGGACACGAAGCACTGGTTGGACAGAGAGGGTACTGAAGGTTTTAGCTTGCCCAGCTAGGCTGAGACCTGGGCCCTATAGCTGTGTCAGTGGAGAGTCTTATTGGGGACCTGGTGAGCAAGGGATCAACCAGCCCCAGACTGACTGTGATCTCTGTGTGCACTTAAGGAAAATTGTACTTTACCGTGTGTATTAGTTATCCTTTCCTCTCTTCTATGAAATGACCTACCTGGTGTTAGTGGTGAGGATTGAGGCTCCTTGATTGCTGGGCCAGGGCATGGTCATCACAGAGCTTTTGATTGGTTTCCATCTGATATCTTCTATTCTGATTTGTTGCTATTTCATCTATGGCCACCAATGCTGCAGTGGCAAGGTTTCCACTGTATAGAATGGATCATTCAGCTGCATACCATACAGACTGTTTTGACAATATATATTTTTGCCCAGCTAATAAATTGAGGTTTTTCAATACTGAAGATGTGAGGAACAATGGCATTGTTTTATATTACAGGAGGTTAATTTAAGGGGTTCCATAACATATCCTGGATGGAGCTTTTAGTTGGCTCCTCTCTGATATCTTGAATTTTGATTTGTTGCTGCCTTATCTATGGCCATCAGTGCTGCAGTGGCAAAGTTTCTACTGCATAGAGTGGATCATTCATTTATATTTTGCTTTGACAACATACATTTTCTGCCTAGCTAATGAACTGAGCCCTTTCTTCTCATTAATGAAGATGTGAGAAGCAATAAGATTGTCTTATATTAGAAATTCATTTTTGAATGTATGTTATATGATTGTAGTCATCCTGGTGCATTTCTGTTCTTGACTTTTTTCACTTGTGAGTATAATGTGTGATTAATACATTGTTACATATACAACATTGTAATATTTTTGTACTTGGTCTCAAAGGAAGTCTCTTTCTCCCTATTTTGATAAACATGTACATCAGTGTTTAATGAATCTATACAGTCCTGTTTTATGACTTTTACATTAGAAGGTAGAGCCACTTCCTAGTGGCTAGATGTCTAGCCTATGGATGTCAGCCTTTAAGGTGATGTAATTAATAATACAAATTATCCCTATCATTGATAGGTTAATATGTTTTTTACAAATTTCTGATAGGACAGCTTTCAAAGTAGTATTTACAATTGTTTAAAAGGATTGGTGTGAACATGGCATATGCATAGTTAATTTTTTAATTATTTTTTGATTGTTATTGGATGTTTTTTAATTGTTTTAATTATTTAAGACTGTTGATTTTATGCATTTTTAATGGTCTGAAGAAGCAACTTGAAGTTGTGAAAGTACTTACCGTTTTTCAATTTTCAACGCTTTGTTATTTTGATTAAAGTTGTCGGTTTCCTTTGCAGAGTGGTGGTGGATGTTTTTTGCTTTTGTAATATTTACTGTACACCACTGGTTTGCCACTGGAGTGTTTTTATCATTTGTGTTTATTGGAAATTTTTCACATTACTGTTGACATTTATTTTTCCACCACCTTGATAAAGAATCCCACTTGACTACATGACATATACTGCTGTTAAAATAATTTATGACATATACAAAGGACAGGTAAGCATTTTCTTTTAAGAAAAATCTGTATGTGACAATGCTATTTTGGTTACACAAACTTGCCAATAGTATGAATATCTGCTCTAATGAGCATACTAGCAAAAAGGGTTTGGTCAAGGTGATGCCACATCCAACAGGGAGTGGTATTAACCCTGCTTAATTCATCCCTCACCATACTTTTCTCATTCGGGTTCTGGACCTTCGAATGATGGTGGTACCTATTAAGGCATGAGGCTGCACTTCTAGCTGGTCTGACAAAAAGGTTCTGGCTTTACCTTTTGCACGACATGCACCTGGAGGAGATCCAGGCATGCATGCATCACAGTACATGGAAAAATGAATACCTGGCAGGAGTTGGGCGACCATCTGTCAATGTTGTCAAGGAATAACCCATTCCAGTCAGCAGTGCCATAACAGGTATGATGATTTGCCAATGAGCCAACTCATGGAAATAACTTAGGAACAGTGGATGAACAGTTGAAAATTTTCAAGAGGGAAATTTTTAAATTGAGGAAGCTGCAAGTTGAAAATAATTACTTAAGAGAATACCTTTGTAAAGAACAAGTACCGAAGGGGTTGGGGACTTGGAAGTTCCTTACAGGTAATAGACATGGCTGTGAATTACTCGGACTTTTAATGAAAGACGAGAAAAAAATTAATACTTTGAAAGTTAAAGTTGACGGACTTAATGAAGTTTTAAAAAATTATTTGTGTTTTTTGTTTAAAATGGATGTTTAAAATGGATGTTTACAGAGGAATTTTTGTGAATGTAGATAAAACTGTTGATGATATAAAAAATAAAATATGTAAAAAGCTAGAAAGGGACAAAAGGGAGTATGAGGCTGATAAGGCCTATCCCCAACCCAACGTTAATATGCGTACACAGTACTTTGGGGAAGAAATGAATGCTTTTGATAACAATGATGATATGAATTTAAAAGGTGAAGGTGTTTTGACAAACACACAGGCTGTCCCTTTAGAAGTACCTTTGAGGAGGTCAGAGCGCCTCCAGAATCAAAGGCAGCACAACAACTACAACAGGGAGATGGAGAATTATGGGAATTACAGGAACTCCTATTTGAACAGGGGTCATTCCCACAGATGACGGGGGAGGGGAGCATCCAACAGATGGTGAATGACAGTATACAAGATCCAGTTAAAATCATTAGCAACTTGTATGATGAGTGTAAGATATTTAATTTGAGTGAAGTTAATGTTGATGTTAAATGGGCAGAATTTTTCCAAAAGGATTTGAACTATGTACCAACAAAAGTACCTTCAGTTGAGAATATGTTATTAGAGCTGAAGACTTGTGCAAGGAAATTGAATTTTAAATTCTACTTTGAGAATGAACAAATCAACGCATCTAATTTACAGTGTAAAAAATTGAGTACATTTAACCCCCCTTCGCCCTATACTTCATGTATTTGAGAATGTGTGCAGTAGTCATATAAGAAACATTGTAAAAGAAAAAAGAAAAGTATTTATACCTAATCTATCTGATGAAGAAAATAAATTACTTGAACACATTGTGAACAACAAAAGCATTAGGGTGATGAAACCAGATACGGGAGGGGGTATTGTAATTATGGAACAACATGCATATGTAGAAAAAATGTTATTACACTTGTACAGTGATAGTTATGATGAAACATCCATCAATGAATTAAACATTGCTTACAGGAATGTCGACATAACATTAAATGATTTATTAATAGATGAACAAATCACCATCAGTGAGTTTAATTTTCTCCAGCATACTTCACCCCGGATTCCGACAACATTCGGAATTCTGAAAATCCACAAAAATATTGTGGAGCCTCTCCTGAGGCCCATAGTGGATGCAAAAGCATTGAAAACCTTCAATTTGGCCAAGTTTGTTGATTTCCATCTGAAGAATGTTTTAAATAAACATCATCATGTATTAAAAGATTCATGGGATTGTTTGAGCAAGATTAACAGCAACCTGTACACTGACAACTTGATTTTGTTAACGATAGATATCAAAGATTTTTTTACTGTAATCCCCCATGATATAGGGATCATGTGGTTCTACAATTTTCTTTGTTCAAATACTGTTTTTAGCCATTCAAGGATATTACTGTTCAGAACACTGATGGAACTCATTTTGAAAAACAATTTTACTGTGTTTGAAAAACAGTTTTTTAAGCAAAGAATTGGGATTGCAATGGGGGCGGCATGTGCCACCCTTTTTGCCAGTATTGTGTTAACCCAATGGGAAATATCTAAAGTGTTCAATAGTGAGTTGTTTCAGTATTGCAGATTTTATGGACATTTCTTGGATGATATTTTGATCTTTTGGGATGGGACACAGGAAGTATTGGACAGATTTTCTGAAATTTTGAACTCAAATACTAAGTTTTTGTCATTTACCATGGAGACTGCCCCAGATGTTATTCATTTTTTGGACATTACCTTATGGATGGACAGAAATAAAAAAGAATTTAGTTCAACATTATAGAGAAAACCCACTTACTCAAACTCCTTATTGCATTTTGACAGTTGTCACCCCTCACATCAAAAAAGTTGACGTCTTTAATGAAGAAGTAGAAAAACTTAGGAATATGCTATTAAGAAGAGGGTATCCAGATCAGTTCATTGACCTTATATTGAAGGAAGTGTTAAAGAAGAGATTAGAAGGACATTTTGTTCCACTTTTAGGGGTAAATGAAAATGGAGATTATAATAGAGGAAATATTGATGGATTAATAAACAATAAAAAAACTGATGTAAATTATTTTGCTGGGGCTATGACATTAACCTTTAGTCCTGTATTTTATGACATCAAGGAAGTTATTAATAATAATTGGGGCATTTTAACTAATGAATTGGAACATAGAAAAAAAGTAGGTGAAAAACCACTAGTTATATACAAAAGGAATTCCAACATAAAAATCTTTTGGAAAGGTGTAATTTCAGGAATAGTACAGGTTGAATGAAAAAATGTGGCCAATGTCCACAATGTACTCATATTATTGAAAGTGATATTATTTATATCACTGGTTATGGTGAAGTAAGGCTAAGACACAAATTTAATTTGTCTCAGCAAATGTCTGGTATATGTAGCTATTTGCCAGGAGTGTGGACAATTCTATATAGGTAAAACAAAAAATGGACTTAATAAACGTATTTACCAGCACCTTTATGATATTCATAGAGGCAATTTAAACAACGCTTTAGCCAGGCATATTATTGAATTTAGTAGCCATTCTTTTTAGTTTGCAGGTCTTGAGCAAATCGAGAATAAAGATGGAAGGGGGGTCCTAAAGAGATGTTTTTGTAGTATAGAGAGCTGATATGGCAAGTTAGATGCAATGCTACAGTTGCACCAGGGCTCAATGAGATGATTTCTATATCTAGTTTATTGAAATTAAGGTCTGAATTTCACATGTAAAGCGTAATCTACTATATATACATAAACTATATGTGGAGGCACATCGATTTATTATTGTTGTATTTTTAAGTCAGTGATAACAGCAATTGTTTTTAACAAAAAGTTTTGTAAATATATACATATTTAATACAAGTTTACTTACATCGTATAAAATGGTTTTATTCACATGTTTTTAAAAACAGCCTATGGGGAATTGTATTGGTGAACATGTGATGGGGGGTATGATTATTTAAACACTTTGTGCAATAAAATTAATTATTCTGATGAAGTCATTGGCATACTGCCGACGAAAGCGCTAAATAAACATTTGCTGTGGTTTATTTTCTGGTGTATCCTGCCTCATACTTACTTTATAGGTATGATGATTTGCAGAAGTGTAGTGCTGACCAGCTGGTTGAGTGGATTGATCAGGTTAAGGTGTAAAGACCAGAGTTTTATAGTAAAATTCATATATTCCTATATAAGTACATATACATACATACACACACACACACACACACACACACACACACACACACACACACACACACATGCATAAAAAGGCTAAAAAATGCATAACTACATGGACATGTACATGCATACTCAAATATCTGTACCTAAAACAGTTTACTTGTACTGATATGAAATGTATAAAAAGGAGTAGCATATCTGTGACCAGACATCCATTTTTGAAGAAAAAGGGATACTACTATTGTGTTAACAGGTTACAATAATAAACAGAAATATCAGTTAAGAGTATTAAAATAATAATCTGTATTGATAACTATGTAAATCTTTTACTACTGTTCAAGTATCAGTAATTCTGAGTCCAAATAATAAAGTTATGAAATAATATTTGCAGATACAGATTTATAATTATTTACCATTGCAGAGAAGACTTAACAGATAAATATTACATGAAGCCAGTTTTGTTTGGGTTACATAAATATAACTAGAACAATTGCTTAACTTAGTTGTTTGTTCATATGTATTTCTAACTGCATGTACAACATGGTTGAAATGACACCCAAGTCAAATTGCAGGTTGGGAGAGGGAGGTGGTGGATACATTGCTTTAATGATGACATACAACTACCCTCTCAGAAAACAAGCTGCTTTACTTCTGTATTACTAAATAAATCAGGGTCTATATTACAATGTCGAAACATTGTAATATCAAACACCAAATGAGCGACACATATTTCCATTTAAGCGATTCAATGAATATTGTATAGAGCAAAGATGTAGTTGGCCAACTACATAATGTTGCCCTTTTCTCCACTGTAGTGCGATCTCAGAGTTGGTATATTTAGTTAGGAGGGGTGTGGGTGGCACAGCCCCCCCACTTTGGCGAGTGTGGGGGCAAAGCCCCCCAAGTAGTTATGTTTGTAAGTATACGTGTGTGTGTGTGTGTGTGTGTGTGTGTGTGTGTGTGTGTGTGTGTGTGTGTTTGTGCAAACAAGTTCTTTCCCAGGGAAATAATTTACTGTTTTGACCATTCATGCTTTAGTATACCCATAAATCAGACACAGTTCTGCAGAAAAGAAAATGCACACTCTTTGGAAATGATACATTTCAGCCTTTGCACTTCAGGCATGCCAGAGTAAAAGTGTCACATGCATTAAAAACAAACTTAAGACACATTTCACATTTTCCCATAATCCTCCAGATTTCAATGGAATATTAATAAAGTATTGTAGTAATTCATACATGTATGCATATAACAGTTAAAATAGAAAAGAAAAAAAAATAAATAAATGTTTACAGAGAATATAATACATATTTATGTTTATATATGGAAGAAATTCAAATACAGATAAACAAGATTATCCTTCCCTCTTTCACTGATAGCTGAGGATGAAATACCAACAATAGAAGAAATTAATGCATCATCTGATTAATCTTCTGGTAAGGGAAAGTGTCCAAAAGATATTTACTTTTTACCAGTGTGTGGTAGAAATTATTACATAACTGTAATACTAGCAGGAAAATTGATAAAGCAATGATTTTCAAATCGATGTCTGTTCTACTCTTGTAGACAACATTGCTATTGCTTCACCACTAAAGAAATGGAACTGAAGACTTAACTGATCAAGAAAAATGTCTTGTAATCTGATTTAACTTGATAAACTGCAATAGTTAGTGATTTCTTTATTTTGTTTGCTTTTTGGGGACTGTATACTCTATACTGAAAGTACACAATTTAAACACACAACCCTTCAGAAATTCAAAAGCCCTTCCCATTTCAGTTCATCAAACGTATGCGTAAGCACTGCTCTTAACAGTGCTCCTAAGTACAGAAGCGCATCCGAAATCACTGCCACCATCTGTAAGCATAAGCACATCTCATACACACGTTTTACTTCAATAAAGACTTTTTACTGCAGTATTTCAATATAGTGTTGTTAACTTGTATTAAAATTTTACTGTGTGGATTTATTGTGATTTTTGTGTTTCATCTCTCCCCACCTTTTTTTCTTGTTTTCCATATGCGTTTCTTTCTCCCTTTTTCCTTCTCTCCCATTTTTTTCTTTTTTTTATTCAAATCCCTCTGAAGCACATAATTCCCAGGTTAGAGACAGATTACTCTCTGCCCATCTGAGGATGTCTTTAGAGGATTGGCCAGGTGAAGGTGATGATCCTGCAGGCAATCCAGCATGTGACAGTCTGGCAAGCCTCACAGAAAGAGGGCTTCAGGGTTTGGTTGAGGATATACTGGTAGAGGTAGTGGACAGGAGAATTCAGCCAGTTGAAGACTGTCTTCAGTGTAGAGAAGACATAGTCTCCAACTGGTGAGGATCACCATGCCAACACAGGACCCTATCCCCTCAACATGGGGGTCCTCTACTGCAACACCATCTTTGTGGCTTTGTGCACTGGGACTCCAGATGGAACTTTCTCAGCCTTCTTCCCTTACTGTTCCTCCTTCACCCACTTCCCTATTTCCCACCCACATTACCTTCTGATAAAAAAAAAAAAAAATTGAAAAACATAGGATGGGTTTATAACCTAACAAAATTATACTGCCCATCCTCATCCACCTCCTCCAGCACAAACCCTCTTGATGTTTCCCCTTGTGTGTGTTCCCCTCTTTGTCTCCCCTTTTTTCAATCAGTCCTATTACCTTCTTTCTACAGTATTCTTTAATGAAACCATCAGGGTGTCCACAAAAGGATACCCCTATATAAAAAGTTATAACCCCTTTTATTTTAAAAGAAACCTCTTAGCTGCTGCACAGTCTGCAGCTTTTCTAAAATGCTGTGAGTGTCACTGTGCTCAGCTGTGCTTGCCTGAAATATGCGTAAGTATATACAACTTACAATTTTGCAAAGTAATTTGTGATTTCAAAAGGATGAGCATTATACCATTTACTCTTTTGGGAAAAGTGTGCACATTTAGAAATTGCTTTTCTTTTCCATATTCATTGCAAATACATTTCATTGATCTTATTTGCATACCTGTGCAGTGCCGCTGTTCACACATGATTATTACATACTTCTAATGCCTCAGACAATGAATAGCTTCCTTGGTCTCTTAGACTATGCTAAACACTTGAGGAAAAATGAGGGGTTGAAACATGCAATGACAACAAATTATGAGACATGACTGTGCAACATAGCAAATCATTATGTAGAGATAGGCTGTAATAGGTTCATAGGTTCATAGGTTCATACTAGGCTATCTGCCCGAGGGCATTTACAAGCCTAGCCCATAGTTTTGTGGCTTACGCCACCCCTTTAGTATGGGGAACTATACCCATTATTTTGCTGTGCCTCTGTTGAGCAGTGACACTGAGGTAATCCCTGGGGTATATCTGCGATCTCCCATCCATTGGTCAAGATTTCTCTTGAACAAGGCCAGCGAGGTGCTCTGCCTCACATATACCGGGATTTTATTCCACAGCATAGGGAGTCTTTGGGTGATGAATCTATCCCTCCAGCACGTCCTATTAATAGCCGTGTCGAGGTTTAAGTCTCCGCCCTTGTGGCTCTGACGGATCTAGATTTTTGAGGTGAAGCATATTCATCAAATCTGGGTTTGACATGGCCTTGTATGTTAGGCAAAGGTCACCTCTGAGCAAGCGCAAGCGACTGAATAGAGCTGGAGTTCTTTCAGTCGGGCAGCATAGGACAGATGTTTGAGACCCTTTATCCTTTTGGTGAGGAACTTTGTGGCCTCTCCAGCTGCTGCAAGTGTCGGGTCAGATACATTCGAATGGGGCATTGTACTCAATCATTGGTCTGATGAGTGATGAGTATAGGGAGACTATGACCTCCCTTGATCTAGATGAGAATCCCTTCATGATAAGGTGGGCAATGTAGAAGGTCTTCCTAACTACTTTAGCTACATGGGTGTCGAATGACAGACTATTATCAACCTGGGTCCCCAGGTCCCTGATAACTTCTTCTGTGCTCAGTGGATTGCCACCTATTTGGTAGCTAGGGGTAACCTTGTTTTTCCCGAAGGGTATGACTATGCATTTTTGGCATTTAACTTTAGGCCATGGCTCTGGCACCAGTTATCCGTTTCTGTGAGACCCTTCTGAAGGATATCTGTGTCAGATGTGTTTTCTACTATGGCGCCCAGTTTGCAGTCATCTGCAAACTTTGTCAGCCATAACCCTCCTGTGTTTGCTTGTACTTCGGAAAAGTAGATGCCAAACAAGAGTGGGCCCAGGACTGAGCCCTGTGGGACACCACTTGTGACAGGCTTTGAGTCTGACATGGCGCCAGCAACTCTGACCCTGAATTGTATAAGGAGATAAATTAGAAGGGGAAGCTAGAGCTATTAGTAATCTATTATCAAAATCCAGTATCAAATATTATACTGTGCTAGATAAATAAACTCTCTCAAGTTATTAGCCCAGTGACTGTAGAAAAGAAAACAAGCTCATGTTATCACAGCATTAAGGGATCAGGACAGCAGGTTAATGTTTAACTCAGTGGATAAATTCTGCAATGGTGGATATTTTCAATGTCAATATTGGAAGCCAACTGAATTTTCTATGGGTTTCTGGGCTGAATTTTTAAATTAAAACTTGACCCTCAAATACTGCTGACTATTTGCATGAAATAAACAAAACCATAATACCAAGAGAAATAATGCAGGTAATGAATGCCCTTAAATCTAGTAAACCCCTAGGACCCAGTAGAGTTATAACTTACCTATATGATGGCCTAAGAAAGAAATAGCTCCTCTATTGCTGCTGCTCTATAATGAAAGTCTCTCACTGGGCATATTACACCATCATGCTGGTATAGCAGACATAATTATCCTTCTTAAAGAGGGTAGGATTTATTTAATCTCCAGAATTATATACCAATTCTAGATAATGCCTGTCTTGATTAATGAGAACCAACAGAGTTTTGTCACTGCCCATCAAGACATCCTAGACCTTTTAAGACTGTTTATAGCATGCAGAAAATTTGTCAAAGCATCAGTATGCAAATGGCTGTACTGCTCATACACTATACCAAAGCCATTGACTCACTGTAGTGGGATTTTGTCAAGCTGGTTTTGCAACATTTTGGCATAGAGGAGGACTTTTGTAGACAGTGCCAATTATTATATTATATGCCTTTAGCTCAAGTAGCAACTAACAATTTTAGTTTTCCACCCTTTGAATTATTTTGAGGTGATAGGCAGAGATGTTCAGTCTTAACTTTGCTAATTACTCTGGTGGTATAAGGTTTAAGTCACCATATCAAACAAATGCAAATTCACTGGGGTAGTCATATATATGACTCTATTCGTATATGTTGATGTGTAGTTTGCTGCTAACTGTATGCTCAGGACTGCAAACACTCAAATAAAAGTACCTGAAATTTTGAATACTCTTCTGAAGTTTTCCATGTTATCTGAATTTACAGTGAATTGGTGCATAATGGTCATGTATCCCCTACATTCTCCATGTTTAGCACAAATGAATACTTTATTGCAATATAAAATACAATGGTTGACATCTCATACCTATACAGGTTGTTTAAATTACCTCAACATTTCAACCTCAGACAACTTAATCTCTCTGATTAATTCCTGTAGGTACAAAATTAATACATGGAGCCAAATTAAAACCCACCTTCTAGCAAGAATACTAGTGGTTAGTATGTATCTTCTACCCAAATTCTTGTTTCTATCCTATTGCATTCCTTCAGTTACCTCCCACCCTCTAACCTTTAAAATTAAGAATATTTTCTCCTGTGTCACGTGAGATATCAAATACACCAGAATGGCCAGGTAAAGGTTAATGGATGCTAGAAAGTATGTGGAATCAAGGCTACCTGCTCATTTTTTGTAATAGTAAATAAGATTAATAGATACTATTAATCCTATTTACTTGGTTATTTTTTTGTAATTTTTGATTTACGTTTAGTATTATTCCTAAATTCCTGTAATCTATCTTTGATTGTGACATAGCTAAAAACCCTTACTACTTGCTTCAAACTAAATTTCCCTCAAGCAAGTACCAGGATTTTACATGTTTTATAGTTAAAAGTTTTTTTTATAAGTTTCTTTATTCATGAACTCCTCACTCCCACCTTTTCACACTAGTACAATACTTTGTTTATTAGTCATATTCCCACACCTTTAAAAGCCAATACTGTAAACCATGCACTTGATTAATTTTAACTGGCAGACCCAGTCTTCCCATTTTATTTTTTAGGGCATTACCTTTCCCTCTTCCACCAGAAACACATTTCCTCCATGACTGGTTGATCCCTTTCACAAATAATAGTACACTGGGGTAACTATACTGACCTGTACAAGCCCAAGGAAATCATACATAGCTCCGGACTTAAACACTCCCCAGTTTTTTATGCTAAATCAAACTTCAACCATATACATCATTTAATAAAACCAAAATTTTCAAGTATTTTTTTTTTGGGTGGGGTTGGTGCTGCAACAGTTCTACCTGTAATGGAGAAGTAGTACTGCAGTGAATACACCATGGAAAGTAGGCCTGCTTGCAGGAACAGCTCCACCTGTAAGGGAGAAGTAGTACTGCAGGGAGCACAGTGTGGAAAGCAGGCCTGCTTGCAGGAACAGCTCCACCTGTCCACCTGTAAGGGAGAAGTTGTACCACAGAGAGTAAATGGTGGAAAGCAGGTATGCTTGCAGGGACACAATCCATCCATAAACAGACTAAATTCAGCCAACGACACATTCCCTCCATCACAGCACCTCGTTACTGGCATAACTACAAGATAGTATCTAAAGGCAGCTGCCTTTTAAACCACTAATTTAATTCTTTACCCCTATACTTCTACTACCACGACTCTACTTCTACAAACAACATAAAGGGACTCCCATAAAGTCATGGTCTCTCTCCTTTAGTCTAAATATGGCCCCACAATGGGAAAGGTTTTCAACTCATAACAATCTCCTAAAATGTTTTAGTGGACTGTGAATATCATGTGGTTGATTTGAATTACATATTGTACTTTCACATGAATATGTAAACCCCTCATCTCCCCACTATAAGGTGTTGACTTTTAGTAGTTCTTAGTATATTTCTCAATGTTTGTTACTTTTAATTCTATTATTTAACAGTTTAAATTTTTGACCTTTAGTAGTTTTTAATATATTTCTCAATGTTTATTACTTTTAATTATATTATTTAACAGTTTAAGTTTGCTCCTTCAAATGATAAAATGCTTCCTTCGTGATTCCACTCAAACCACTGGCAGAATCCTTACAGGCATGTTTACTGAATTACTTAACTGTAAACTGCTTTTTCATACTGAGAGTTGTATTTTCTGTTTGTGAGTGCTGTATCTGTGCTTCTCTGTGCATTTTTGATTTTTTGAGGTTTCTGTGTTCTAGTCTAGTCTGTTTGCAGTTAAAATCATTCTCTAGAGTCTGCTTGCTCCTTGATCTGTTTAAAACTTTCATTTAGTGGCTATAGATAGTAACTGTAATAGTTTTAGTTTCCCACCCCTCCTCCCTATTGTTGTGGTGTTCTTATACTTGGTGGCTTTGCAGTTGCCCAACCATACTGTGTATTTGATCTGGGACACTCCTCCCAGTCTAGTGTTATTAGTTCATTCAATATAATAGAGAGAGAACATTTGTGAAGGCCAACCCACTCAGATTCTTAACCTTGAATTAACTTCTGTTCCAGGTTTCTCCATTTCCACTTTACTGAAAAAAAGTCTAAGCTTGTTTCCCCTCTTTCCTGTAAGAAGTCTAGTGCAGATACAGATTTTCTGTATCCAGGACTGTTCGTAAGCTCCTGAGCCCCCCCCCCTTAACTAGTGTTAAACTATTCCCAGCGCTATAAAGTCTGCCCTTCAAATTTTCCCTTACAAATAGCCAGCTTTTTCGTTTTAGCACTCAAATCTGTTTCTTTGAGCTCAGCACTTGTTCTGAACTCATTGTAAGCACTAAATAAGCTACAAATTACTACAGCACTCAACTCTCCTCACTTGTCTAGAGGAAAACAGTTTTTAGTACTTAATAAATAAGCACCTATCCAGGCATGTCTAAAGGTCAGCTCCCGGTGTTTTCTCCTGTCAACCTGATGAATCTGGGCATCTTGGGGCAATGCAGCAATTGCCTCATGTACACAGACAACCATCTCCTCCTACCTGCCAACTCTACAACCTGTGAGAGATGCAATTATATAGCCAAACTGGAAGCAAAGCTCTCTTCACCGAAGACTGGACTAGACAGTCAAGAGGAGAAGGTAAACACTTGCACCTCACCACACTCATCACATAGTCCCTCAAAACCTACATCACCAAAACTTACACATAAAAGCACAAAACACACATCTACATTCATGGAGGCTCTCAATAAAAATCTGCCCAAATAACCAAGACCCCCAAAGCAGAAATACAAGCAACCTCCACTCCCTGACACAACCCAAATGACACATAGCCCACAAATTCAGTGTGCCACTCAACTACAGCCCATAAGGCATAACGTACCCAACACTCTAGTCATAGGTGACTCTATAGTCAGGCACACTGATGTTCCACTCACCAGGCTAAACAAGGAGAAAGTTACTGTCAGCTGCCTGTCAGGTGTCAGGATCAGCCACATAATGCATGCACTCAGGTCACTCCACAACAAGTACAAATATGACTCTGTCATTGTCCATGTTGGTGTAAATGACTTGAGATGTACCTCCCTGGACTACATGAAAAGAGACATGGAGGAGCTGTCCGATCTTGTAGCCCAGGCAGGTATGACCCTAGCCCTGAGTAGCATTCTACCATCACCCAGAATGATACCACAGTGCAAGGACAAAATGATTGACTTCAACAATTGGCTAAGCTTCTGGTGTCATTTTAAGGGAATCCAGTATCTGGCTGTCTGTGATGACATGATCGATAGACCATGATGCTTTGTCAGAAATGGCCTGCATCTGTCACCCTTGGGATTCCGGATACTGCCAAAGTCTCTTGCCACCCCTATAGTGCCTTTTTTAGGCAAGATTCAAATGACAAATTCGCCACCGTAACAGGTACAAGCAAGCAAAATCTGAGGGTAATGCTAGTCAATGCTAGAAGTCTAAACCTCAAAATGTACTCACCTGAGGCACTCCTTAAAATGGCGAACATCAACATCGGTGCAGTGACAGAGACCTGGTTCAAAGCTCCAGAGAGCACCCCTGCATTACCAGGCTATAATTCATACCACACCTTTCAGCCACCTAACCCGGACTGAAAGACTAAAGGCAGAGGCGTGTCCATATTCATTAAGGACGTCCACACCTCCAAGCTAGTTGCTCAGCAAAATGCATCCGAGATTATCCAAGTGCAACTAACTCTGGGCAAGACCGCAATCCAAATTGTAGCTTGCTACAGACCCCCCACCATGCCCCAGGATTCCCACTCCTCTTTTCTTGATACACTAGAAAATATTAGGGTACAACCCAATACCCTAATAATGGGTGATTTCAACTACCCCACCATTAACTGGGAAAACTACTCATGTACCAACTCTTTTGCTAAACATTTTCTGGAATTCATAAATTCCAACACCTTGGATCAACTTATCTACACCCCCATCAGGGGCAGCAATATCCTAGACCTGGTCATTACCAACATGGGCAACCGGTGTTCCATGCCGGTGGTCAATTCCTCTTTGGTCAGATCCCACCACAAGATATTCACCCTAGACATCCACATCCTGCCACCCCCCCCCCCCCCCATTACGGAAACAACTGTATAAAATTTCTCCAAAGCCAACTTCATGCTTCTTAAGACAGAAGTGGCAAACTTCATGACACCCATGCAGATGGACAATAGAGGTACAACTGCTGAATCCTACACAAATACACTTTATAAGCACTTACACTAGTGCATGGATCATGCTATTCCTAACAGAACCAAGATGCTATCCTCCAAAAATAGGAAGCCAATCTGGTGTCTTCTGCCATAAACAAACACTACAACAGAAGAAAGAAACTGTTGCAAAAAAAGAGTAAAACCCCATGATTGGAGGAACTCCCTGGTCAGCCTCAGTAAGAAGCTGAGATCCCCCATAAAATCCTTCAAAGCTAGTTATGAAAACAAATCTCCACTGATTCTAAAGACAACCACAAAGCATTCTATAGCTATGTCAAGAATCTCAATGGCAACACTCAGATCTGCTCTGAGTTACAGCACAATGGCACTAAATATACAGAACCAACTGATATTGCCAACATCCTGGCAGATAGGTTCAGTGCTAACTTTACCCCCCTCTCACCCCCTAAAAGGCCCATCCCTATACCGGAAGAATGCAAAGTTCCTGTAATCACGGTTGCACAGGTAAAAGCCTCACTCTCCAAAGCCAAGAACACAGCATCCATGGGACCTGACAACATCCCAGGCTGCATTCTACATTAACTACATAATGAACTGGCATCCCACCTAAGTACCATGTTCAATCATAGCCTCACCTCAGGCTTTGTGCTCATTGAATGGCGCACTGTGACAGTTATCCCACTCCACAAAGGGGAGCCATGACAGACCCCAGGAATTACTGCCCCATTAGCCTGATGAGCCTGGTCTGCAAAGCCATGGAATGTATAATCATGGAACTCATAAACAAATACATTGGTAATCTCCAAACTCTGGACCCCACTCAGTTCGGGTTTGTAAACGGCAGATCATGTCTCCTAATCCTGATAGACTTTTTTGAAGCAGTTGCCAAAGCCGTAGATGAGGGTAAGGTGGTTCACACAGCCTATCTAGATCTTGCCAAGGCTTTCAACACCATCCCCCACTCTGGAATTATAGATAAACTCACTAAACTAGGTATAAATCCCTATGTCACAAGATGGGTTGCCAACTGGCTTACTGACAGAACCCACACTGTGAAAGTAGCAGACTCCAAATCCGACTTCAGACCAGTGACAAGTGGAGTACCACAGGGTTCAGTCCTGGGTCCTCTCCTGTTTGATATTACTTCTCTGAAGTACAGGCTAACACAAAATGTCTTTGGCTAACTAAGTTCACAGATGACTGCAAACTAGGAGCCATAATCGAAACTCCTAATGATGTGGACATCCTACAAAAGGGCCTCACTGAGACAGATGCCTGGTGTCAAAGCCATGGCCTCAAGCTCAATGCCAAAAAATGCATTGTCATCCCCTTTTGTACAAACTCTGTACCCATGAACTACCACATAGGCAGTAGTCTACTTAACACTGAAAGTGTGATGAGACCTTGGGAAACAGGTGGACAGTAGTCTCTCCTTTGATAATCACATCACCACAGTTGTCAGGAAATCCTTCTACGTGGCACACCTCATCACAAAAGGTTTCTCATCTAGAAAAAAAGAGGTCATTGTTTCCCTCTACTCATCACTCATTAGACCCATTATAGAGTACAACACCCCTTTTGGTATGTACCTCACAAGACATCTACAACAACTGGAAAGGCTACAGAGATACCTCACAAAGAGGATTACTGGTCTCAAACAGATGCCCTACGCAGACCGTCTCAAAAAACTCCAGCTTTCCTCCTTCGCATATCGCCTACTCAGAGGTGATCTCTGCCTAACATATACATCACTGTCAAACCCAGAGCTGTTGGACATGCTCCACTTAAAGAAATCCCAATCCCTCTGAGCTACACACTCTAGGGAACTAAACCTTGTCACCACAATAAACAGAACATGCTGGAGGGATAGATTCCTGTCCCAGAGACTTCCCATACTCTGGAACAGACTACCTATCTATGTCAAACAGAGCTCCTCATTAGCACTCTTCAAGACAAATCTTGATGATTGGATGGGAAATAGGAAATTCACCCCAGGGATCACTTCTGTGCCTCTGCTTGACAAGGAAACAGGAAAATAATTTTCTTGTATAGCGAAAGCCAGGGTACCTTTTTGGCTAGGTTTATATAGGCCCTAGGGCCAAGAGCCTAGTACCTACCTATGAATCTATGAACCTATAAAGCTTTCCCATAAGCCATTGGGCTCCTCCAATTTAAAAAGGGAAGGAGATTTCTTTCTCTTTATCACTGTAATGTTAAACTTTGCATATGTAGTGAAGCTTTTCCCTCACATGTAAGACCACATTTGGTTAAATGGTTGAACCAATCTGGACTGTCTCAACCAATAGACAAACCCAAAGGTGGACAGCTCCCTTCACATGACCCCACAGTTACTGTAATAAATAGTGCAATAAATACTGTAGCTCTGACCATGGTTTTCTAATTTTAAGGAATGGTGCTCATCTGCCAGTGCAATAAAAAGAACCAAGGCTTCCAGAGACTTTGCTTTATTTAAAGCCATTGGATTAAAATTGTTCAACGGGATGAGACTAGAACTACAAACACTCAAACATCCTTTTATTAGCATAACATCATTATTGGGTGATCTTGAATCAAAAAGCTACTTAAATATGCCAGAAATGTTCTTCTAAGGACATACCACTGCTTGACTAACCCAGAATAGCCACTTTCCCTTCTTTATAGTTGAGACTGGGTTTTCTTGGTCTATTTGTCTTCACGGATCTGGCCACAAAGCAATCAGTGACCTGAATCTGCTATTCCTGGGTTCACCTAGCTTCCTATAGGTTTTTGTTTTCAGTTTTATACATTTATACATATATATATATATATATATATATATATATAAGTCTACTGTATAACTTCAAAAATGCACTTCTTTGAAATTACACAGTAGACCCTGGGTTACGCGAAAGTGCACTTAATCGAAAGTGCACTTTCGTGAGACCCGCTTCAGCAAACGGGCTACGTACTGCAGTTTAGTGCAGTAGTCACGGACCTTAGGGTTAGGACACGTGTCATGGTAAGAGGATAGCTAGTAGGGCTATCCCCTTACCATGACCCGTGCCCCAACCCTAAGGTCCCTGATTACTGCATCACAGTGGAGGACATAACCTGTTCTCCACTGTGGTGCAGTTGTCATGGACCTTAGGGTTAGGGCACAGGTCATGGTAAGGGGATAGCTAGTAGGCTATCCCTACCATGACCCGCGTTGCTAACCCTAAGGTCCGTGACTACCGCACCACAGTGGAGGACATAGCCTGTCTTCCACTGTGGTGCAGTTGTCACGGACCTTGGGGTTAGGGCACAGGTCATGATAAGGGGATAGCTAGTAGGGATATCCCCTTACCATGACCCGTGCCCTAACCCTAAGGTCCGTGACTACCACACCACAGTGGAGGACATAGCCTGTCCTCCACTGTGGTGCAGTTGTCACGGACCTTGGGGTTAGGGCACAGGTCATGATAAGGGGATAGCTAGTAGGGATATCCTCTTACCATGACCCATGCCCTAACCCTAAGGTCTGTGACTACTGCACCACAGTGGAGGACATAGAACATTTTCCTACTGTCCTCCACTGTGGTGCGATAGTTTCGCAGAAGCAGTGTTCGTGAAAGTGTACTTTCGAATAAGTGCACTTTCGCATAACTGAGCGGTCTACTGCTCTTTTTTGAATAAGTGGTATTCGATTAAAAGCAGTAGACCCATATATATATATATATATATATATATATATATATATATATATATACGTGTGTGTGTGTGTGTGTGTGTGTGTGTATACTTCATCCAACTCTCAGTACATTTAGGAATTTCCAACAGTTTGCATGGTCTGATGTTTGCTCCTCCCTCTAACTCAATTGGGCAGAGGCTTATCTGTAGACTTATTTAGTTTTGGATTCCACTCTCCATTCCGATTGAGTGGTTTGTCAAAATAAGTACTTTCTTCCCTTTTAAATACTTTTGTCTTTAACCTTTGTCTTTATTTATTTATTTCATTTGTTGACTGGGTTAGTCTGACTGGGCAGCAGCCCTTTTTCAGTGGAGGCCCACAGAGAAAAGCTCCAAAAATTACAATTAACAAAAGTAATCAAATGACAGAGTTATAACTAAAATCTTGAAACAACATGCTGGAAAATGGTCATTAAATTGAAAAAATAATATAATACGAACTTTCATTCATGCAGAAAATATAGATATGTTTGTAAAACAGAAAATAACAAATATATAAACAGGAGATAAGCTGAGGGCAAGAGCCAGTTTCCAAGACTACAGCTATGGAAGCTGTAGGAACTTTTGAATATTAGTCGACTTTATTAAAAGCAGAGGCAGAGAGAGGCAGGAGAAAAGGTTGCTGCAATAGTATTATTAGGGGAGGTGGATTAAGTTGGGTCACAGCATAAGCATGTCCATGATATACGCAGAGTTTTCTTTAGTGTTGTTTTGAAAGAGTTGGGGTTAGAGATCTGTCTGACATTTAGCGGTGATTTATTCCAAGCATTTGCCACTGAGTAGTTGTAGAGGAGTTTACCAATGTTTTTGTTGGGTGCATAGACTTACAGAAGGTGCTGTTGGGAGCGACAGAGAGCAGACTGGGAGTATAGGGCTGGATGAGGGTAGAGAGAGAGAGAGAGAGAGAGAGAGAAACAGGAGGAGGTTTCATGTAAGACAGAAGTTGGGGTAGTAGGATTTGATGCTGAATTTCCAGCCACTGCAGGTTTTTCAAGGCTAGGCAGTGGTGACAGCAGTAGTGTTGGTTAGAGGCAAATCTTACAATTTTACTATAGGTGAGTTCAGGTTTCGACAGAAGATTGGACTGGATATTAGTGAGAACAGGGACAGCATAAAGAAGGGTGGGGAGTAGGAATGCTTGTGCAAGAGGGAGCCTAGAGACATCTGTGAGGAATTTTTTATGCCTATATAGCAGGCCTAACTTTTGATGTGCCTTTTTGATGCAGTGTTGAATATGAAGATCAATCTTTAGTTGGTCATTATTAATAACTCCTAGCAATCTGGTGTGAAGTTCAACAGAGATGATGGTGTTGTTAAGGGAGCAGGCAGTAAAGGTAGTTTTATGATGTTGGAGAAATTTAGGAAGGAATAGGATATGTTTTATTTTCTTAGGGTTAAGTAGCTACTGGTTAGAAGTTAGCCATTTTCAACTGAGTGCAGAGACTCTTGGATACGGGTGTGAAGGTGGGTGATATTGGAGGAGGAGATGATGGTGGAATCATCAGCATATTGTATGACAGATGAGAGTAGACAGGAAGAATTTTGGCCGTTAGTAAAGATATTAAATAATAGGGGTCCAAGGATGGTGATTTGGGGTACCCCAGTTTGTACTGGTAAGAAGTGAGAAAAGTTAGATTGCCATTTAACTGCCTGGAATCTGTTGGAGACATAGCTGGAGAACCAAGAAAGTGCAGAGTGGGAGAGATTAAGGGGAGCTAGTTTGGATAGAAGCAATCGGTGGGAAACCGTGTCAAAGGCTTTGGAGAGGTCCAGAAACAAACATGAGATTAGCTTGTTGTTGTCATGAGAATTTGTGACAGAATTAGTGAATAATATCATTGCAGTGGCTGTACTGTGATTTGGGTGGAAATCATGCTGTGTAGGGGTAAGCAGATCTTCTAGGAGGAGGTGATCAAGCAGCTGTTTGTGGATGCACTTTTTGAAAATTTTTGACAGGGGAGATAGAATGGCAATGGACCTGAAATCTGAGGGGTCAGTTGAGTTGCCACCTTTATGTAAAGATATGACATAGGATTTCTTCCAGATTTCAGGTACAGTGTTTTTCTTGATTGACCTATTGATTAAGATGGAGATGGGGTAGGTGACAGAATTATTAGCAAGTTTTAGGGATTGAGGAGGAACGTTATCAGCTGGTGGAGAGCATGTTTTAAGTTTGCTAAGGAGTGACTTGATATAAGTTGTGGGGTTGGGTTGATGAAGGAGGAGTGCGGTAGGTGATGGTGTCATGTTTTGTTAGTTTGTGAACTTGAGTCAATGAAGAAGGAATTCAGAAAGGTAGCAGTGTCAGTGGGAGAGCTGTTAGGGTATGGATTAGGTGATGAGTGGCTACCAGGATGTAGTAGTTTATTTACTGATTGCCAGCATTTTTGGGGGTTGAAGTGAGGATTATGTAGAGGTTTTTGGAAGTAGTTTTTCTTGTCAGGGGTGACCTTTTTTAGTTCAGTTACAAGCTCTCTGTAGGACTGAAGATCACTGGAAGTATCAGATTTTTTCCATTTTTTCATGCACTCGTTCTTATGCATAAGCATATGAGTGGCTTGCATTAGCCAGGGGGCATATTGGGTTTTGATTCTTATTTTCTTGATGGGGCCAGGGAGTTGTGTGTCTAGAAGGATGTTGTTAAATGCCAGGACAGCTTCCTCTAGAGGGAGGTTATAGAGGAAGGACTAGTTAACTGTACAGAGTGAGTGGTTAAAATCATCTGGATTAAATTTTGAGAGTTGATGGCAGTCTTTGTATTGCTGGGAGTGGTGTATTAGGGGTAAGTGTCAAAGTATGAAGGTGGGATGGTAGTCACTTAGGTTATCAGGTTGGGTGGAGGGGTTGTGGAAGTAGTTAGGGTTGGAGGTAAGGACCCAATCTAGTGTGGAGCCAGAGTCTGTGTGTTTATTTAGATGGGTGGGGGCAGAGATTAGCTGGGAGAAGCCAAAGAGATTAATGGAGGTATTAGGGGAATAAGTATCAAGGGCATTCCAATGAATGTTAACATCACCCAAGATAACAGTTTAATATGAGACAGTCTGAGAGATCCAGGAGAGAAAGAGCTGTAAGATAGGGATGTTGTTTCCTGGAGGGATATAGATGGAGGCAATTGCTAATTTACAGGTGACAGTGAGAACTTCAGCTGGGTGTAAGTTTGGAAGAGTGATTGGTAGAGGGTGGAGGGAAAGCTGATTAAAGTATAGAATTGAAATCCTGCCACCTTTTTTCTTAAGTCTATCTTTCTGGAAGATGCTATAGCCTCAGGGAAGAAATTCTGAGTCAGATTTGTGAGTCTTAAGCCAGGTTTCAGAGAGGGTGAGTATATCAGGGGTGTGTAGGGAGATCCAGGCATGGAATTAGGAGATTTTATTCATGATACTCTGAATGTTCAAAGATAGAATAGATAGGTTTTGATTGGAGGGGGTGGGAGGGTCTGCAAGGTAGTACTGGGGGTGGAGTTTAGGGGGTGTGAGGGATGTGCACAGAGATAGTAGCTGTGGTTAGGTCCTGGGTTGGGATGTATATCACCTGATAGTAGTAGAATTAAAATAAGTATTTTGAGAAAATTAAAGTGGTTGTATTAGAAGTAGGTTTTTGGTTTAGTTTTAAGAGGGAGTGTGGGTAGTTTTAATATCTTGATTATATAAGGTAATGTCAGAATGAAGAAAAAGTGATGTGGTTATAGGGAAAGAGTAAGTGGCAGAGTTTGGTTTGGGGGTAGGTATAGTAGGTGTAGGGTGTCTGTGTGTGAGGGTACATTGATATAAGGTAGCAAGGGAGGTAAGGATTAGAATGGTTGACTGAAGGAGAATAACTAGGAAGCTGTTAGATTATTTAAGATTTGGGAGAAACATATTTTGGCAGTCTATTTGGAAATAAAGTAGATTGTTGAAATGTGACCTGTTTGTTAAAAGGTTGGGGGAGGGACTATGCAAAGTTCTTTAATATGATAGTTTGATTAAAGTACAGTGGATGTGAAGTTTGATTGAAGGGCTACGAGGAAGTTGGGTAGGGAAAGGGAGTGTGGTTATTGAGGATAGAACATAAATGTAGTGTATACAGAGGTGGGTGAGAATGGGAGTAAGGTATGGAGGTGGAGTGAGCCTGAGCGTAGCAAGTCTGAACAAAGAGGGTTGACCCAGGTCCCAACAGACTGGAAGCTGAAAAAATAAAACAATCACCGAAACCATAAGTATCGTTGCAGGGAAAAGTGATGAGTTTGCAGTGTCATGGAATAGACTCAAATATAATGCTAGTGGAATGGGGCAGTCAAGTTATGGAGAAGAAAAATAGAGTACAGAATCTGGAACAAAAAATGGTGCCAGCTAGGACAGCATTTGAATGGAGCAAAGCATCATGGGAGAAGGCATCAGAACAGAGTTAAGGGAGACAGGGAAGAAGAAGAAGAAGAAGAAGAAAAACTACTGTAAAATAGGGATAAATGACACCCCAGAAAACAAGAACCAGCAGGTAAGTACTCAGAAAAAAAAACTATCACTGTGGCTACAACAAATATGTTGTTAAAGGGTCAGTTAAGTACTACGAGAAAACTAGTAAGGTGGTACATTTAATGCTTATAAAGAAAAACAGCTTAAGGGTGTTGGTACTCCTCCTTAACTAAGCACAGTGGAATCAGAAACTGCTGCAAGTACAATTCCAAATTAAAATAAGCTGGGAGGGGGATGGGGGTGTGCACACTACAAATATTGCAAATGTAACAAACACATATTAAACACAACTATTCAAGTCAAATAACATTGCATATTGAAAAGCCAATTAAGGTGAAAAAAAAAATGTATACACTGTGTTATTAGAGCTTGCAGGTGGGCATCTTGTAGTTTAGAGATGGGGTAGCAGAATTAAGGGAGAGAAAAAACAGGAATAAGCAGGTTATAAGGAGAGGGTTATATAACTATCATACTGAGTTACATTAAGCCAACAGCTTTAGTAGGCCTAAAGTAGAGTTTGAGAGACTTAGAGCAGATACAGCGAAAAGGAACAACAGTCTACAGATTATGTGTTAAAGTAACGACATTATGCAAATTATAGTATTCTTGCAGTAAAAGCCTTGAATTGACATCCTGTAAAATAAATACTTTCAGTTATACTATTCCTCCCTATTAATATTCTAAAATGTGCACATTGATTGGCCATCCCAACCAGCGTGCCTGTTGTAAATGCCACAATATACCAATGGAAAAAGGTCCGGTCACCCAGACTTTTTTCCGTTGGTATAAACTGCCCCAAAATCCTTTTTTTTTTTTTTTACAATAAAAAAAGAGAGAAAACAGAGCAACGGAGAATTTATTTTCTCCGTTGCTTCCTTTTCAAAGCCTTGATGTACTGGGTATGTGTGGGAACGCAAGTCCCATACGCATGCGTAGTACATCAAAAAGCAGAATCAGTATACCACAACCAGTGGAAGAACAGCAATCCGCCTTTATACAAAGACATTATTTAAGAAAAGTAAGTATTTTTTTTCTTAAATAATGTCATTGTATAATAGCAATAACCGACTCCGTGGTTGTGGTATATTGAAGATTTACCCACGGTTGCCTTTGTTTAATAACTTGGGCTTCACCCTCGTGATTAAACCACACCAACCGTGGATACATCTTCAATATACCAAACCACGTCATCGTTTATTGCTTAAATATCTCACACATAATTCATATTTGAACTAAAACACCTTACACAGTATATTGGATGCACTTGCTGAAAAATAAAATGCCTTCTCAGAACTATCACATAGCACAGGTAGAAACCTGAACTGAAATACAGTCAAAGTGTAACAGTATATAGACTCCAAGCTATTGCTGCAGCACTATGTACAATATACTATGCATCCAGTTAACAACAAAGATTCTACTTTTTTGTTAAATAAGAAGGTTACACAGAGCTTATCAATCTTTTTTGGTGGTCTGACTTATAAATCTTCTAACCGAATGAAGGCTCTTGTGCTGTGTATGTTAGAGACCAACTATCTGAATAGATCAAGGCAGGCAGAAACTCTCTCCAATGGTCTAGCTTCCAAATGGAAGTGGAGAGCAAGTTCAGCAAACAGTTCATTTGGCAGGAGCAACCAGTCACATTCTTTCAAATTAGAAACAACTGGAAACAGGAACACCCAAATGCATGACGCAGAACTCTTCAGAATACTCCAAATGACATGGGAAATCTCACTTAGGTAGGGGGAAGTTATGTTTCAGAATTTCAAGCATAGGTTTCGGCACAAAATGCCTGCATTCTCTACCAGTGTAAGTCTAAGAAGACATTGGAAGCAGGAAATGCGCACAACTCAGCCTACTTAACATAGCAGTATAAAA
Source organism: Protopterus annectens (assembly GCF_019279795.1). Classification (NCBI taxonomy): domain Eukaryota; kingdom Metazoa; phylum Chordata; order Ceratodontiformes; family Protopteridae; genus Protopterus; species Protopterus annectens. The sequence continues at coordinate 477,036,263 of NC_056726.1, forward strand.
ATAGCTTAATAACTGTATCCAGTCAGGAGTACAGGTTGCCTTATAACCAAAAGTAATGTTCCAGGTAGCAGGCAAGGCTCTACTTTCAGGTACTTCTACAAGGTATAATCCATAGGTTATACTCCACAGTTAAGCCCCTAACTGAGCCATCATTCATTCCATGCTTCCCAATTTTTCTTTCAGATGAGCCTTTAGTGAGTAACTAACTAACTTCCTGAGTTACGCCAAACAGGCTATACCCTTTATACTGAGTAATTGCAGTTAAAAGTATGTGAGTTGACTAATTGCTATGACAATTTTTGCATACTCCCTATATTCTGAGAACACTTTTAAAGGCCCATGGATAATTTTCCAAACTAACATCCATGTTGCAATACACACACACACAGACACACATATACATATATATATATATATATATATATATATATATATATATATATATATATATATATACAAGTGTGTGTGTGTGTGTGTGTGTGTGTGTGTGTGTGTGTGTAGGTCCAAAATAACTGCCAATACATAGCTTTTCATACCCTGAATCCCACCCCCACTGAAACAGGACAAACTATTTGCTTTGATTTCTTTTTCAGACTACTCCCTTCTCCTTTATTTCCCTTACTGCAGTATCTTGCAGCTTACTCTCTAAATACTTAACCACATGTGTAAATTTCTTGCTTACTCCTCTTTGACTTGTCTACTACCTCTTGTAATTTTGCTTTCCCCGATCTGAATTTCGGATTTATACTGTTCAGCTCATACAGTTAACTATGTCTGGAAATCTTCTTACCTTTTGCCACTGCCAAAGCTTGCTCATTGCTTTTCTCAACACTGTTACTTTGCTGATTCAGTGGTTGAGCCCCACTCCATTCACCCACACTACTCTTGGGCTCACTCTGCTCCTGTACCCTACTCCCAATTGCCAACCACCCCCACCTATTCTGCATTTAAAATATCCTGACTCTACCCCTGCACTTCCTCCAACCTATATCTGCATCAAAACAATCAGAACATAACCCAATCACAGTCTACCTACAATTAGCATCTCTGACTCATTTATTTAAAGTGCTGCTACTCAGACTGTCCTTCAGAAGTTATACTGCTGTAATTAGAACTACTCTTGTACAGTAACATTTTACAGTCCAAACTAATGTCTTCAGCAAAATCTAACATATATAAAATGGCTCTGACTCAAACCCTACTAGTGTGCCTCCTTAGGATATTAGCACTCTTTATCCACCACCATCCCTCCCAAATAAATATAATTAATAGTCCTACAAAACCCATACTCACTACACCATTTATTTATTTACATTTGTTTACCGGGATGGTCCACCTCGGCCAGAAGTGCCCATTTTCAGTGGACCCCCTGGGAGAAAAGCTCCACATATAAGCCATTTCACATACAATACAGAATTTACATTAATAAAGACATTTGGTACATATTATTGGCAGCTTATACAATTGGTGAAAAAAAACAGTACATAAGTAGTCTTTCTCAAATCAAAGATATTATACAAGCAATACAGAGTATATACATGAGAACATTCATATGAGTAGTTTTCAGATAGCAAATTTTATATAGGAAACTTCATGCAGTGCGTGCAAAGCAGATATAGGAATTAATTAGAGACTAGGTACTTACACTTTTCACATATTTAGGAGGTGTAGTAGCTGAGCTATAAGCTATATGAGTTCTGTTGCGGGAATCAGCAAAGTCAGTGGATATTGTTACAGATACATGTGGTGGTATGATATTAAGGTAAGCTGTGAGAGTACCTTAATGTCTCTCCTGGTTCAGTGGTAGGTCTATAAGGGTTAGGAAGAGAAGGAAGTAGACAGGAGGGATCAATGGTAGGACAATGAGGGTTAGTAGAAGAGGGAAGTGGACAGGATAGAGAGGCGGAATAAGTAAAATGACAGGTGAATGTGAAAGGAGGATGCCAGTGTAGTAGAGTGGGTGGTGAGAATAGTTGTGATGGATTAAGTTAGGTTATATGAGATGTGGTAGGACATGTGCACACCAACAGTTACCGAATCTATCAGTCACCACAGCACCTACACTGTACCATCAATCCTTCTTAGATTTTTTTGTTTACAGGTATCTTCAATCTGTTACCATATGAAATCCAATAAACTAATGTACAAATGCATTTGGTTACATACTTTCTTTCCTAAAATTTCCACCCAGAAATCAGTGGAGACATTTGCCCAAACCCTAGCCCCACATAAACAAAAAACTCACACTAACAGGACAGTATTAAATGTACCATTCTCTTTTCCCCTCCCATCCCCCAATTACAGCCTTCTCTTCCTAAATATCAATCTTAGAAGCATATGCAATAAAATCCAGGGCATACATGCTTGTATTTCCACATATTCCCCAGATGTAATCAGACCTTCAGAAAAATGGTGAAAAAAGACATAAATGACAATGAAATTACCCCACGTGGCTTCAGTGTAATTAGGCTTGACAGGATAAATAAGTGGGCAGGTAACATAGCCATCATCTACGAGAAATCCATAAATATAACCACATATGCACAGGAGATACCACAATTTAATAATGCAGAACTCATTGTATCACATCTAAAATTCAATAATGGGAAAACACTTTGTTTAGCAGTCATATATACACCACCAGGTAAAGACATTATCACTATGGAAAATATCCTGTACTGGATATCCCACCATACACAACATGAAACAACAATACTAGGAAACCTACATGTAGACTGTCAGATTATTAATAGCAACACCACATCTGATTCCACAAACCTGGATGGCTTTACACAGATAATTCCATCAATTACTAGAGTCCACAAAAGTACTTCTAGGCAATCAAACTTAGACTAGATTACTACCAACAGACCCAACAAAAGTAAGTTAGCCAGTGGCCTTCCAGACAGCCTAAGTGACCATCAACCTACTTATGCTCTCAAAAATTACAATATTCAAAATAAATATATAACTTACAACCAAGTTTGTAACTCAAAAAACTTTGACAAATGCACTTTTATCAAATCTTTAAGAGAATATAATGAGAAAATACTAAAATCTATGTTCTTACACTGTGCTGTGTCACATTTCAATGGTGTTCCTAAAAATGTTCAATAACATTTCCCCAGTACATGCTAAAAGGATCAAATTCAGTCTTGCACATGGCTATCAGAAGCAACTAAGAAATTAATTCTACAGCATGACAAAGCCTGGAAATAGTGGCTCAAAAACAGAACCCAAAATTCATTTAAACTTTTCTGTCAACTAAGAAATAGGACAAAATACCTAATAAACCATGTCAAGCAAACATATTATAACATCCGCCAAGCTAAACATCAAAACAACCCCCAACTCTTCTGCATATCCACAAACAAACTTTTACATCCAGGCCAAATAACAATCCCACCTCTACATCCAACAGAAGTACTGATTCAATTCCCACACAGTTTAACAAGTATTTTATACAGACTACATTTTCCTTCACAAACATTAATAATTCCACTACCCTCACAGTACCAGCAGCCTCTGCTAAATATCCTCATCTATTTGACTTCAACCCAGTACCTACAGCTGCCATTAAAAAAACTCTTAAATAAGTTAAAACGTAACTCTCCCAATCCTCTGTCTAATGGTTCTTTAGCTACCTATCTGGAAGGCAAGAAGCAGTTAAATGGCAACAGGATCTTTCTTCCTCTCTTCCATAGGTGTCCCTCAGGTATCTGTACTAAGACCTCTTCTTTTTACTATTTTTCTAAACAAGCTTCAGTCTGCAGTACCCAGTGCGAATGTAGTACAACATCCAGATGGATTGACTTTACTAGATGCAGCCCCCACAATATGCAGACTACAAGAAATCACTCAAATGTATTTGTCTTCAATTGAAACCTGTCTGAAAAATGTAAACCTGCTCCTTATTCCTAATAAAACAAAACTGATGCTCTTCTCTTAAAACGTTATCTCTATCAACAACAATTTTTCTTGGTTACATCACCAAATAATACTAAAATTGAGGTAACATCACAGACTAAATTACTGGGCAGTGTAATAGATAGCAATCTTAAATTTGATCAAAATATTCTTCAAACAGCATGACATTTAAAATGATCCATCAGAAACCTGGCTCTCTTTACAGCACAAAATAGTATCTTACAGGCCCAGCAAGAAAAATCCTAGCCTCATCCTATTTGCTTCCAACCCTCTTATATGCCTCACCTATCCTTACAAACCTATGCTCTACTTTAAACTCCAAACTAGTCTCCTGTTGCAACAAATTAGCTAAATTTGCTACCAACACTGCACACCAAGCTCACCACTGTCAAACCTTAAAGCAATTAAACTGACTAGAGCTTAACAACTACGTAACATACCTTCAGCTAGTTATGGAATACAAACTGATAGATTTTCCTGAACAATGCCCTGCGTTAAAAAGCATATTATTTCCCTAAACCCCCATAAGGGACCTACATTCTGGTGATACATTTCTTCCAAACACTACAAAAGCAAATAATTCATCTGAGGATTCACTATATTCCTGTTGCATCTCCAAGTTTTGCAACACCATCCCTACATTGTAAAAATGATTAACATATATATATATATATATATATATATATATATATATATATATATATATAAAACAACATTTAATGAACATTTAATGAACAAGATTATATGGTAATATTTGCCTCTAAATTTAATCCTTTGGGATGTAAAGTACCATAGTTTAAAATTAATCTACTTTCTAAACCATCTAACTTGTATTTTAAATCACCACCTCTCATATGAAAGGGACTAGCAAGTACACTGAAAAAGAATGCACTATTATTCCCTCCATGACACCTGAAAAAATGTTCGCCCACTTGACTATTATAATTGTAATTCCTTATGTCCCCCAAATGTTCTAATATTCTAACTTTCACTGCCCTCTTTGTTTGACTAATGTACCATTTTACAGGATTACATCCACATCCTATTATGTGCTCAACTTTACAAGAATTGCAGGAAAATTTGTTATTATTTTCAAATTTTTTACCATTAATTAAGGTACCTGACACATTTTTAACAAACTTGCACACTTTGCATCTTCCACAGGCATAAGTGCCCACCCTATGATTCTTGTTATTCCAAAGAGGTCTGTTAAGCAGTTCCTTCATGTTAAGGTATCTCCCATAAGAAAATGTTATCATCCCTGGGAATAACTCACCCACCATATCATCAAAGCAGACAACATGCTACAAATCTTGTAGCACATTTCTCATTATATTTGAGAAAGATGAATACTTGGACACAAAAAATGATTCTTTGGCTGTACAGTTAGGCTTTAAATTCATACCCACATGTTTTTATTGACCCCTTTGTCCCTTATTTCACCAGATAAAACCTGATGTACTGCATCATCCAATAGGGTCCTATTATACCCCCTCTGTGACAACCTATTCCTGCTTTGAAAAAGAAAATGCCTTTTCAATTTGTTTTCAGAAGTATTCCTAACAATCGACTTGAATTCCCCTAATGGAAGTGAATTCAACAAGTGTGGGGGATGCATCCTCCCTGCAAACAAAAAGTTATTAACTGCTGTCAGTTTTCTAAATGGTCTAAACTGTATAATGTGGTCATTCCCTAAATAAAACTGAACATCCAGAAACTGCATCTTAGTATTACCCATAGCCATAGTAAATGTTGATCCATGAAAACTGGTATTCAATTCAGAGATGAAATGTTCAAAATCAGATGGTTGGCCCTAACACACACAAAAAGATCATCTATAAATCTCTTATAACAAATGATTTTTGTTTTCCAAAAGTTAGTATTGTATAAAAACAATTTTTTTCAAAATAATCCATGTGCAAGATAGCATAACTGGGTGCATAAGATGCACCCATTGCTGTACCTTTTTTTCTGTAAATAAATCCTATTGTTATACCTGAAATAATTATGAGTTAAACAAAACTATAATAATCTAATCACAAAAGATGTTTTAGGACTTTCACCCATCACATCACTGACTGCTTCCAACCCATATCTGTGTTGTATAGATGTATATAGGGAATTGACGTCTACTGTAGCCCAATAATAATCATCCTGCCATTTTATATCGTGAAAAACTTTACAAAGATCCTCAGTGTTTTTGACATGAGATGGTATCCTAATCAAATATTCCTTTAGAACAGAATCTATAAAAATCACCACATTATACACAAAAGAATGGATGCCTGAAACTATTGGTCTCCCAGCGGAATGGGTTAAACTTTTATACACCTTGGGTATTGCATAAAAGTATGGGTCATGGGGATCCCTAATAACTAATTTTTTAATATCTTCCCCTGATAACAGACCCAACCTTTCTCCTCTGTCCAGAATCTCAATTAATTCATTCTTATACTCAAAAACAGGGTTGTTAACTAACAGGCTATAATCTTCATGTTTACTTAATAAATTGTATACTATTACATCATATTGAGCTCTGGACATAATCACCCAATTTCCCCCTTTCTCTGCCTCCCTAAAGACCAAATCCTGCAGACATGTTCTTAATTTTTTCAGTTTCAACCATTCCATCTGTGTCAAATTACAATGTTGCTTATGTCTAACAAAATTATTATAAGCAAATTCAACATTCTTCACCAACATTTCTTCAAACAAACTAACAGCTGTTGACCATTTGGGGGGGCATAAATTGACTCCTAACATCTAATGGTGGAACATGAAATTTAAGATAGCCAGTGTCAAACATATCATGAGCATTAATAACTTCTTCCTCATAACATTCACCATAATCATATGCAGACATATTCATAAGTGAATTCACTTCATCAATATCAAGTACTTCCCTGTCCAAATCATTACTACTTAAAACATTCACACTTTTTTTGTTTTTTTCAAAATACACCCTCAAATGCAATTTTCTACAGAATACCTTAACTTCCATCAGTAGTTCAGCCAAAGTGGGAATCTTAGTAGGAACGAGTTTAGTTCCCCTCTTTAATAGGTTAATAGCATTCTCAGTTAACTCGACATTGTATAAATTCACTATCTTTAAATCCTCATTTACATTTTCAGGTTCAGAGGAAACATTATTCAATACTTCATTAAATACAAAAACATCTGACCCAAAAGGTACACCAATATGCCTGATGTCAGAAAAAGTCAAAACATCAAAACTTTTTAGTGTCTCTTGCCTTTCCTTGCATTCTTCCATCCCTTTCGCTGGTTTTCTCTGTGCGACGATATGTGGTTGCTTGCCCCTGGAGAAAAATGCGATGAACCCAATGCGCTACCTTAACATGAAGGAACTGCTTAACAGACCTCTTTGGAATAACAAGAATCATAGGGTGGGCACTTATGCCTGTGGAAGATGCAAAGTGTGCAAGCTTGTTAAAAATGTGTCAGGTACCTTAATTAATGGTAAAAAATTTGAAAATAATAACAGATTTTCCTGCAATTCTTGTAAAGTTGTGTACATAATAGGATGTGGATGTAATTGTGTAAAATGGTACATTTGTCAAACAAAGAGGGCAGTGAAAGTTAGAATATTAGAACATTTGGGGGACATAAGGAATTACAATTATAATAGTCCAGTGGGCGAACACTTTTGCAGGTGTCATGGAGGGAATAATAGTGCATTATTTTTCAGTGTACTTGCTAGTCCCTTTCATATGAGAGGTGGTGATTTAAAGTACAAGTTACATGGTTTAGAAAGTAGATTAATTTTAAACTATGGTACTTTACATCCCAGAGGATTAAATTTAGAGGCAAATATTACCATATGATCTTGTTCATTAAAGGTTGTATTTTATATATATATATATATATATATATATATATATATATATATATATATATATATATATATATGTTTTATATACGTGGGTTGAATGTTGTCACAATTTTCTAGTGTATTTAATGACAATTTTAAAACAAATGCTTTAAAATGCTTTAAAGTTTTTTTATTAAGAACTTAATTGATTTATTGAATAATTGTATAATTATTTGATTGAAGGAATTGCCTATTTGGATGGTTCACTTGATATATAAAGAAGTTTGTGTGCATCATGTAAATTAAAAACTAAAAGGTGAAAAGCTGTGGTGCCAGATACTTGTTTGGTACTAAAACATTTTCAACATCATCTGTGTTTTGTTTGTTTTTTATTTTCCTACAGTTATATCCTGTAAAAATGTACTTGTACTGGGTTCTTTTTTTGTGAATTTATTCACCCAGGGTGTCCCTGCAAATGGTCAAGAGTGATGTGTAATACCCCAATACATAAATGACAAATATTTTTCTGAGTTACTTAACAACAAGGAAAGATGATGGATTATTCAAACTGAAGTTGACCAGGTTTAAATGAGCACCTATGGGCATATCTTCTTTTACAAGCTGTATTATTTTGATATTTGTACATGAATATACTAAACATTGATAAATACCTGTTGATGGAGGTTTATCATATGATGATTCATCATGTGATTGCTCTTTCATGTGATATTTGTTATAAAAGCAGGATGTTTGCAACTTTTTTATTTTTCATTACCCACTAAAGAAACTGAATGACTAGCACTAAAAGAGATTTGCAGACTTAATATAGAGGATTATGATTATGCCACAGATTATAACAAGCATATTATGAGTTCTAGAAAATGGATGCCAAGAAATTTTAATCTTGGCATCCATATTGAGAACACATAATTCTTCAGTACAATCAAACATCTGATCATAAATCTTTGTACTGAATGAAAATTTATCTTCTCCATGTACTACTAACTAGATAAAAATTAGATTAAAAAATGTTATGTTAAGTGTTGACCTTCTTACACATTCCATGTGTAACAGAAAAAGTTTAATTCAAAATGCATGTCAACTTTAGCAGACAGCAGGCAGAAATGGGGAGCTGAAATGAAGCCATTTTATGCCCTGCCACTGCTACTGCTGTTTTCTGGTCAGCTCTGTCTGCTTTTATGGCAGAACCTACCTTAACTATGCATAGAGAGTACTTAACAATTGTTAAGCACCACTCTAACTTTGTTAAGGTTGAACACACACACACACACACACACACACACACACACACACACACACACACACACACACACACACACACACACACACACACACACACACACACACACACACACACACACACACACACACAGGTTCATAGGTTCATAAGTAGGTACTAGGCTATTGGCACTAGGGCCTATATAAGCCTAGCTAAATGGTACCCTGGCTTTTGCCACCCAAGAAAATAATTTTCCTGTGCCCCTGTCAAGCAGAGACACAGAAGTGATCCCCGGGGAGAATTTCCTATCTCCCATCCAATCATCAAGATTTTTCTTGAAGAGCGCTAATAAGGAGCTTTGTTTGATACAGATAGGTAGTTTGTTCCAGAGTATGGGAAGTCTCTGGGACAGGAATCTATCCCTCCAGCATGTTCTGTTTATTGTGGTGACAAAGTTTAGGTCCCTAGACTGTGTAGCTCAGAGGGATTGGGATTTCTTTAAGTGGAGCATGTCCAACAGCTCTAGGTTTCATATAGCTTTGTATGTTAGGCAGAGATACCCTCTGAGCAGGCAATATGTGACAGAGTAAAGCTGGAGTTTTTTTAGATGGTCTGCATAGGGCATCTGTTTGAGGCTGGTAATCCTCTTCGTGAGGTATTTCTGCAGCCTTTCCAGTTGTTGGAGATGTCTTGTGAGGTACATACCAAAAGGGGCGTTGTACTCTATAATGGGTCTAATGAGTGATGAGTAGAAGGGAACAATGACCTCTTTTTTCCTGGATGAGAAACCTTTTGTGATGAGGTATGCCATGTAGAAGGATTTCCTGACTACTGTGGTGATGTGATTATCAAAGGAGAGACTACTGTCCACCTGTCTCCCAAGGTCTCTAACTACATTTTTGGTGTTAAGTAGACTATTACCTATGTGGTAGTTCACGGGTACAGAGTTTTTACCAAAAGGGATGACAATGCACTTTTTGGCATTGAGCCTAAGGCCATGCTGTTAACACCAGGCATCTGTCTCAGTGAGGCCCTTTTGTAGGATGTCCACATTGTTAGAAGTTTTGATTATGGCTCCTAGTTTCCAGTCATCTGCGAACTTTGTTAGCCAAAAACCTTCTGTTTTAGCCTGTACTTCAGAGAAGTAGATACCAAACAGGAGAGGACCCAGGACTGAACCCTGTGGTACTCCACTTGTCACTGGTCTGAAGTTGGATTTAGAGTCTGCTACTTTCACTGTGTGGGTTCTGTCAGTTAGCCAGTTGGCAACCCATTTTGTGACATGGGGATTTATACCTAGTATAGTGAGTTTATCTATAATTCCAGAGTGGGGGATGGTGTTGAAAGCCTTGGCGAGATCTAGATCGGCTGTGTGAACCACCTTACCCTCATCTATGGCTTTGGTGACTGCTCAAAGAAGTCTATCAGGTTTAGGAGACATGATCTGCCTTTTACAAACCCTGGGTAGGGTTCAGAGTTTGGAGATTACCATTGTCATTGTTTATAAGTTCCATGGTGATATGTTCCATAGCCTTGCAGACCAGGCTCGTCAGGCTGATGGGGCGGTAGTTCCCAGGGTCTTTGGTGACTCCCCCTTTGTGCAGTGGGATAACCATTGCTGTGTGCCATTCAGTGGGCACAAAGCCTGAGGTGAGGCTATGACTGAACATGGTATTTATGTGGGGTGCATGTTCGTTCTGTAGGTTATGTAGAACGCAGCCTGTGATGTTGTCTGGTCCCATGGATGCTGTGTTCCTGGCTTTGGTGAGCATGTTTTTTACCTGTGCAGCCGTGATTACAGGAACTTTGCATTCTTCAGGTATAGAGATGGGCCCTTTAGGGGGTGAGAGAGGGCTAAAGTTAGCACTGAACCTATCTGCCAGGATGTTGGCAATATCAGTTGGTTCTGTATATTTAGTACCATTGTGCTGTAACTCAGAGCAGATCTGAGTGTTGCCATTGAGATGCTTGACATAGCTATAGAATGCTTTGTGGTTGTCTTTAGAATCTGTGGCGATTTTATTTTCGTAACTAGCTTTGGAGGATTTTATGAGGGATCTTAACTTCTTACTAAGGCTGACCAGGGAGTTCCTCCAATCATGGGATTTTACTCTTTTTTTTTGCAACAGTTTCTTTCTTCTGTTGTAGAGTTTGTTTATGGCAGGGGACCACCAGATTGGCTTCCTTTTTTTGGAGGATAGCATCTTGGTTCTGTTAGGGATTGCATGATCCATGCACTCATGTAAGTGCTTATAAAGTGCATTTGTATAGGATTCAGCAGTCGTACCTCTATTGTCCCTCAGCATAAGTGTCGTGAAATTTGCCACTTCTGTCTTAAGAAGCATGAAGTTGGCTTTGGAGAAATTTTTTACAGTGGTTTCCCTAATGGGAGGTGGGATGTGGATGTCTAGGGTGATTAGTCTGTGGTCGGATCTGACCAATGAGGAACTGACCTCTGGTGTGGAACACCAGTGACCATGTCTAGGATATTGCTGCCCCTGATGGGGGTGTGGATAAGTTGATCCAAGGCATTGGAAATTATGAATTCCAGAAAACATTGAGCACAAGAGTTGGTACATGAGTAGTTTTCCCAGTTAATGGTGGGGTAGTTGAAATCACCCATTATTAGGGTGTTAGGTTGTACCCTAATATTTTCCAGTATATGAGGAAATGAGGATTAGGAATCCAGTGGCATGGTGGGGGATCTGTAGCAAGCTACAATTTGGATTGTGGTTTTGCCCAGAGTTAGTTGCACTTGGATAATCTCGGATGCATTATGCTGAGCAACTAGTCTAGAGATGTGGATATCCTTACTGGATATGGGCACTCCTCTGCCTTTAGTGTTTTGGTCCAAGTTAGATGGCCAAAAGGTGTGGTATAAATTATAGCCTGATAATGCAGGGGTGCTCTCTAGAGCCTTGAACCAGGTCTCTCTCACTGCACAGATGTCGATGTTCTCCATTTTAAGGAGTGCCTCGAGTGAGTGCATTTTGAGGTTTAGACTTCTAGCATTAAGTAGCATTACCCTCAGATTTTGCTTGCTTGTACCTGTTACAGCGGTGAATTTGTCATTTGAACCTTGCCTAAAAAAGGCACTATAGGGGTGGCAAGAGCCTTAGCCAGTATGCAGAATCCCAAGGATGACAGGTGCGAGCCATCTCTGGCAAAGCATTGTGGTTTGTCGATCATGTCATCCCAGGCAGACAGATACTGGATCCCCTTAGAATGACACCAGAAGCTTAGCCAATAGTTGAAGTCAATCATTTTGTCCTTGTACTGTAGTATCATTCTGGGTGATGGCAGGATGCTACTCAGGGCTAGGGTCATACCTGCCTGGGCTACAAGATCGGACAGGTCCTCCATGTCTCTTTTCATGCAGACCAGGGAGGTATGTCTGAGGTCATTCAAACCAACATGGACAATGACAGAGTTATATTTGTACTTGTTGTGGAGTGACCTGAGTGACAGGCAGCTGACAGTAACTTTCTCCTTGTTTAGCCTGGTGAGTGGAACATCAGTGTGCCTGACTACAGAGTCACCTATGACTAGAGTGTTGGGTACAGTATGCCTTATGGGCTGTGGTGAGTGGCACACTGAGTTTGTGGGCTATGTGTCATTTGTGTTTTATTTTTTATTTATTTTATTTTTCATTTTACTTTTGTTTACCAGAAATGTCTAACTGGGCAAGAAGCCCAAATGCAAAGGAGGCCCGGGAACAATATATATATATATATATATATATATATATATATATATATATATATATATATATATATATATACACATACACACACACACACACACACACACACACACACACACACACACACACACACACACACACACACACACACACACACACACACCCACACACACACACACACGTGAAAAAAGAAGTATTTAATTTAATTATTGACATTTATGTACTGGGTAAGTTTGATTGGCACAGGTACCCCTTTTCTTAGCAGAGGCCAGTGTAGAAAAGCTCCCAAGATAACGAATTTAATACAAATTTTAAAATGTAGTTTTGGTGACTACATAGCACAATAGTCAGTAAAATAAAATTTGTATTGATATTCACAAACATTAATATACACACATTGTATTGAGAATTTACAGCTAGAAGAGTAGTGTATAAGATACATAGGAGTAATTAAAGAAATATGTTAGAGTGAGGTATTACAGGGGATAAGCAAGGTTAAGTGTTAACAGAGAAGTAGGATTGGAATTGTAATTAGTAGTGGATATAGTAGTTTAGGTACTACAATACAGTGACGTATTAGGAGGTGATAAGCAGGTTAAGTGATTCAGTCCGTTAAAGGCAGGTGTAAGAAGATGATGAAGGATGTTAAGAGAAGCTGTGCCCCAGAAGGGGAGGAGGGACAAAGCCAAGAGGCAGAGAGGAATTCTTTTGGTAATGGTTTAAAAACATGAATGTGTCAGATAGAAATGAATGATGTATGAATTTTATTCAAAGTTCTCGCTACACTATTGGTATCATGACTGACTACAACAGCCCTTCGTGGTTTGCAGACAGTAAGCAGTTGTTTATCATTTGATCAAAGGGGATAGTTTGGTAGATAGAACTGGAATATGGGTCTAATTGTTGGGGAGACAAATGGGGTAGAGATGTTTTTGGTGGTTAAAATTAGTTGGGTATAAGACAGGTGGTGAGGAAGTTTGTGCCAGTTAAGTGTTTTTAGTGCTAAACAGTGGAAGTCTGGTAAGGTTAATTGCAAGCAAATCTGGCAGCTTTATTGCTGTATTGCTCATGTTTAGACCTAAGTGAGGCTTGTAGGTATGTCATGACTGAGGCTCCATACAGGAGAGAAGGTAGGAGGTAAGTGGTAGCGAGAGTTACCTGGACAGAGTCTGCAAGGAACTTCTTTACTCTATGATGGGTACCTATTTTTTGGTGAGTTTTCTTGATTTAAATATGGAGATCTGTAAATAAAATTTAAGATTGTCATCAATTGTCATAATAAGTATTCTTGTATGTTAGGTAACTTAAATCATGGTATTATTTAAAGAAGAAATTACATTTTTTTCATGAATTTGGGATTTTGGAAAACAGAGAAGTAATTTATTTTTATTTTTTTTTTTTTGAGTTAGTAGCATGTGACTACCCTAAAGCCAACTATCAACACAGTTAAAGGCTTCTTGAGTAATTTTCTGAAGATACATGAGGTTATCTGAAGTACAAATTAGGGTAGGACCATTATCGTATTTGTATGAGGAAAGCTTGCTGACAGGATAGGCTAACAAAAAATTATCGGTTAACAAAGCACATTGCAGATGTACAATGTATAGCGCACAAATGGAGACTATAGATTTCTGAACATTCTGAAGACAGATTAATCTGTTCATTATTTTGCTGTGACAGACCAAAGTGACCTGTAAACTTACATGTTGTTAGAAAGCTGAAAAATGCATGGTAGCTATTTTGCAGCTTCACTAAAAAAGAACTCTTCGTTGCATGAGCATTCATCATCAGTGAATTCAGCTAAATTGAAGTATTCTATACACCTTCATGGAGTCTTGATTGTGCTTCATAACAAATTAGTAAATATAACAAAAGGTTATCTGTTGAACATTACCCGCACACCCATTTTCACTAAATATTACTTACCAGTGTGTTACCAGTTTTGAAAAGATGCAAATAATGAAAGTTTCAATGAATAATCACCCAGTTAGGGGAGAACCCAAATAGTCTCAAAACAGCTTGGCTTATATATACATATATATCTATATAAATATATATATATATATATATATATATATATATATATATATATATACATGTGTGTGTGTGTGTGTGTATATGTGTGTTCATGTGTGTGCATTTGTATCTCTCGCTCTCTCTGTATGTATATATATATATATATATATATATATATATATATATATATATATATATATGATTCTATTTTGTATGATTGAACATATTTAATGCCAGAGTCACATCAACAACAAAAAAATGTTCAAACATACAGAATTCTAATCGCAATAAATACTGATCTAAAAATATCAACAAAGGAAATGTATTACCTGTTCTGATATCAACACCCCCCCCCCCATAGCTGTAACCTAAATTTGTCTGAATTGCAGCAGTGTTACGGGAAGGAATTTATTAAGTTTAGTTGTAATGTTAGGGTTGGGGGGTAAGGGGTAGCTTTAGGGTTTGGGCTAACAACCAAGAGCACCCATAGTCCCCTGCCCTCCTTAGTAATGGATACCCTAATCCTGCCCTTTTCCCATCTAAATAAAAACCTTCCCGTAACAATACCACTACACAAGACACAGTCACACACACAAACATGCACAAACACACACTAACATCACTAAATCTATCCCTTTAACTAACCCCTACCTTAACCCTAAGAGACACATACTCACACATATACAACACCTATCCCTCAGCTATCGCTGACCCTCATCCTAACTCACAAACACCCTCAACTCCTCCAACCCTACTCGCCTGTCTTGACAAAACATAACATTGACATTTACCCTGCTCGGCTATCCATAGCATCAGTATTAAAACTACCCCTGCAGCTGTCAATCAAATGTACATTTGGCAAAATACAGGGAAAAATGTATATATCACTATCCTGTTTTAATAATAAAAATATGTCTATACTATATGAAAAAGGCCATAGACCAATTAGTCCTA
Organism: Protopterus annectens; assembly: GCF_019279795.1. Classification (NCBI taxonomy): domain Eukaryota; kingdom Metazoa; phylum Chordata; order Ceratodontiformes; family Protopteridae; genus Protopterus; species Protopterus annectens. The sequence goes on from NC_056726.1 coordinate 477,051,932, forward strand.
TTTCCTGACCAACTGTGAGACCATAACTGCCATCCCAAACATATTGCACCAAATCAGAATTTATTACAGTGCAAAAACTGAACATGTTACAAGAATACGAAATATAAAGTATTTCAATATACATAGAACTGTCCTAAAATATCAGTTCATAACCTGAGCATCAAGCAAAATAATATGAAAAGTGCAAAATTAGGAAAATCCTAGTTCGTATATATTGCAGTGTACTATCTCTATGATGCTTGCCACTGCTTTTGTTTTACTGTTCTGGTGTTGAATTCTATTCCCCAGTACCATTCACTGCTACAGGTGCTAAATTCTAGCTGTCAAACCCTACCTGCAATTGCAAAACTTATTCTGAAAAGCAGGATAAACCTCATAGCCCACTCCTGCCATTGACTAGTCCCACCACACATATACTCATATACATAGTTACCAAATGCATTATCTTCCAGTGTCAGTAGCAAGTTATCCTGGAAACTGGCCTGCTCTGTTTTATCTTGAAGTAAAGACAATGATCAATCACTGTGTCACCCATCCCCATTCCATTGCATTTTTACCACCCAGCAAACCTCCTACAGTATCTGTGAAATTTCAGAACTGGCTTCTTCCTTGCCCTGGAAACACTTGTCACTTCTTGGTAGTCTGCTACAAACATATGAAGCCATGACAATTCTGTCCATTATTTCCATATAACAATCTGCAAATAATCTTAACTTAATATGTTACTAGCTTGTTGGGTCTGGTTTTCATTAGTGCATGTATTATTCCACATATAATGAACAATGCAATTGTTATACAGGTTTATGTAAAACTGTGTTTTCACAATGTGACCACAAAATTACAATTTAAGAAATGTATTTGCACAATGAAATTGCAGGATTTATGACATAGATTCATGGATGATTTAAAATGTTTGTCTCGTGATATAATTGCCAAATTGAAACACCATTTTATAATTCTGCAATAATTTCTGCACAGTTTTACCGATATTCAGCATTTTCCACACAAGTTTGCATACCTTGTGTAGGACCCTACATCATGAATTGTGTACTTTTATTACATATTTCTATCCTAAATAAAATTTTCCACTGGAAACACTAAGTAGCATGAAACATTACAACATGGAACTGCACAATGACATTGTGGGTTCTCAATAAACTAGTGAAAGTAAAGCAATTACCACAACCAGGGATGCAGACTACATTTGGTTCACAGCATAACATTTGCAGTTTTCCACTAATTTAACATGTAGAAATGCAAAGTGTCAGTTTTCTATAAAAAAGAAAGGCAATAGCTTATCCAAAAAAAATAAATAAAAATACATTTTCCTTCTTCACAAACATATTAACCATGAGCAGAAGGATTATTTTGTTTCACAATATAAGGCAAGCATATAATTGTCTTAGTTAAACTACTGCATTTACATTTTAATGTACCAAAAATACTGTTAATTTATGAGGACACTAAGGCAAGACATTGTGAGAATTCTACAGATAGTATAACACATCAAAGGGTATTTACAGCTCTTACTCTTTGATCTAATGACTTCCAATACTATAAGCATTTACTAATATAGTCTGTCAATGGGAAATAAGTTGCTCTGAAGCATAGCATTAGCACAAAAACTCAAATGAAATACAGCTGAGATATAGGTGTGTGTGTGTGTGTGTGTGTGTGTGTGTGTGTGTGTGTGTGTGTGTGTGTGTCTGTGTATATGCATATATATGTATATGTGTAAAACAGCTTGCCCCCCCATGAAAAATGCTTTACAATTCCCGCTACCTGCAGATGCAATAGTTTTTTCATCAATTTATTAATGATCAATCTTTATAAATAGAATAACCCAATTACATTCTGATTAAGTAAAATAATTTAACAATTTGGGAAAACTTTTCCCCAAAGATATTAAAAAGTAATCAGCAAGAATGAGTAATCAGAAAGCAGAAAAAGCTGTTTTTTCATATAAAGATGGGCAGCAGATGAATTTTAACTAGAGCATGAAGTGTAAATTTCCAAAATCATTAAAGCAAAATAAATCAAGTGGAATGTCTGTTTCTCATGATACCCAAAAAGTCTCGAGATAATAGTTTGCATGTTTCATAAGCTTATGCTGACAAGATGGCTAAGCTTTGGTCTTTTTCATTCCTCATATATTTAACAAAGCTATTATATTTTGTAATAAATGAAATGGCTATAAATATTTGTACATAAAAGTCTCTTCAGGAAAAATCTTTACTGATGCCAAGAAATGATATCATGTGCATACTCCAGCAAATGGTTAATACCTATATACTTGCTATGTAATAGTCATTGTTTAATAGTGTTATACACCTATAACTAGTTGGTTCTGTGGATTTATTGTTTTCTTCTAATACTAACAATATGATTTTTTATTACAGTTATGTTAAAATATCTTAGATAATGAATTTGGGGAATGTAGGGTATTAATGTATAGATATTGCATGGTGAAAAAAAGCCTGCAGCTTCATTATAGCATAATAAGTTGGTGTGAAGCACAGACTGAAATAAAAAGCACATAAACATTATTTTTATGCCACATATAACAGCCTTTCTGCCTAACGAGTATAAAAGTAAAAAAAAAAAAAAAGTAATGTGTATGGGAGGTTGGGAAATGGAGGAAAAGAGAGAGAAAGAAAAACAGCCAGAGTAAGCAAGAGACAGAGGACATGCCTGTCTTAACCTTATTGACAATCATGGATAAAAGTTAGCAATATGTGAGCAAAAGATCTGAAATCAGGCATGATTTTTACATATCACCCTAATTCACTTAAGAAAAGAGAGCAAGAGCGTTTCCATCGACATGTATTCTCTGAACAATAATAAGAATGAAACTATTATGTCCAGCTCCATTGACTGACAATAATATTAAGTGATTTAACAGAAATTCAAATATCTTTGAGGGGCAGAGCAAAACTAAGGACAATTGAGAGATATGGGGGATTGCGATGCATTACAATGTTTTTCTCTTTTTTTTTCATTTGAATACAGTGAAACTTCTGAAGTGCACTAAGTCAAGAAAGTAACTATAATTCCTGCACAGATGTGTGTGTGTGTGTGTGTGTGTGTGTGTGTGTGTGTGTGTGTGTGTGTGTGTGTGTGTGTGTGTGTGTGTGTGTATGTGTGTGTGTGTGTGTCTGTATTATGTAACTTACATTTTGGATGCAAACTATTTCCTGCAACAGCAATTGCATATGCTACAGCAAGTCTAAAATATCAAATGGAGAAATTATATTACATGAAAACCATAAAAAATGTATATACTACTAAAAAAATAGAAAACAGTTTAAAAGATAGCTCATTATCTAAGTACAATATTGCCTCCGGGGTGGGAGTTATAGGTGAAGTAATGACCTTTTTTCTGTGTAGCGATGCACAATAATGTCCCTGGGCAGACAATTATTTCCCCAATAATGCCCAGCCTGTTGGATGCTATTGCTTCCTTTCTTGCTGGACACAATTCTTCTATAATAAAGCAGTTAAAAACTCATCACAGATAAGGAGACATGAGTTCTTCTGTGTTAAACTCACATAGAATTTGGTTTGGCCCACTGGATTTGTCTTTTTTAATCCACTGGTTCTCACTTAAGTCTGCATTTTACAAAAATAAAATGAAATTAAATAGTAAACATTTTAAACGTACTATCATATAAAATCTAATTATATTGAGAGTTATCGATAATGTTTTTCTGAATATTTTAGAGAGAAATCATGGACAGAATGTTTTGTTGTGTTACTTCTAACCATTTTCTAATGTATTTTTCATAATAAGATTTTTTTTTTAATAAAATGTAAAATAAAATAAAAAGTAAAGCACCATGTGATGTTATGATATAGTGCCATCTGTGCCAGGGAAAGTAGGGTTGTACATGTGTACATATGCCATCATAGCTAGCTGGAGTTTTGTAAATAATTTTATGTTATTTGACTATCACACTGATATGTACAAATGTCTGAGTTAAAAATATATTTGTAAAGTTACTTGTGTTAAAAAGGCATCAACAGTAGGTCCTGTTGGACAATAACAATGTATGCATGCATATTAGGTTGTATTGCTGTAACTGATCAAGTATCTATGTTTATCAGAGAACCCTGGAAGGGTGGAAAGTTTGAAACTGTGTTATAGCTTCCAGATGCTGCCACAAATCTTAGCAAATATCTGTGTGTGTATTCTACTAGAGTCAGGTGACCAGAGTTGATGTCATCCTCTAATCAGCATCTGTTTTTTTTTGGCACTCTTGCAGCAGCACTTTGAAACCTGACAGTAAAGATTTCTGACAGGATATATATCTCACACATCCAGACAGACAAAGACAGACATCATCTGGCATTTACTGTGTTAAGACACTCAGCATACATCAGCTTGCTATACTTTAGTAAGTAGCCAGGGAACAGTAATTCTTTAGTCAGTCAGGGACATTTTGTAAGAATAGTTTACTATTATTTTCTACATTTGTGAGAAACGATCCAACTGTATTATTTTTTATATCTCTGTGGTTGAAACTTTATTGTTATTCAGCATTCTCCTGTTTTCTGTTTTATTATTTATCATTAAATATTTTAATACATTTCATTGTGGCTGGTCCTTTAGAGAATACTTTTAACATCTTGAGAGTACCTATGCTTGTTTTAGTGACACTGTGGTCACTCCTGAAAGCCTTGCTGCTTTGGTCACAACCTACCATTTTGCACAGTATAATTGGGTACCCTTTGTAAGAGCATTATGGTAGCTGACTGGTAGTGTGATTACCTCTGAGTCTGGGCAGAAAGGGCCACAGCTAGTAAATCTGTGCCAACTTTTCCCAGGTGTGTGTATGTGTGTGAAAGTCAAATATCCAAGAGTGTGCATCAGCTACTGGGAACAGGGACACAGAGCTACAAAAAATAGTCAGTGTGGAGTTTTGTATGGGTTTGGAGGGAGAAGGAGAGTCCAGTTCCAGGTCTGCAGCATGCTCCCTCTGTATTCCTAAGGGAAATTGTGCTTGGTGCAGGGAGCTGCATCTGAAAATACTCTGTGATTCCATCTTTGCTCTTAGTGACCATCACTCACCAGAGTCAATGGTGAGGATTGAGTCTTCTTGTTTGCTGGCCCAGAGTAGAGACCAGTCACACACCACATCGTTTATATCTGTATAAAATAACAACACAACTGAAGTCTGAAGACTACAAGAAACTGATGAGAAAGGCAAAAAAATGAAAGTCTTAAACCGGAGCTAGGACTGTAGGGCCAAAAGAGCCAAAGACAAGACCTAGTGTTTTTAGTGTTTTCATTCTTAATGTAGAACTTCTTCAGAAAGTAAGAGCCAAATTATGAGCACAATGAATGAGAGCACGAATTCCAGTGACCAATTTATGGAAACAGTTCATAAAAACTCTATGTCCAGTATCCAATGGGAATGCATATGCAAAATAGGTGTAACTTAGCTATTAAATTAATTGGTGTATAACAGGCAACAGAGTTAGACATGTAGGCAAGGTTAAACTATGTACGGTATCCAATGAGAATGCATATCTAAAATAGGTGTAACTTCACTCTTAAATTAATGGGTGCATAACCATCAATAGGGTTAGACATGTGGTAGGCAAAGGTAATCTCTGGGGTCTGAGAGGTAGCTGGAAGGGGTGACCAATGAGAAAAGGGACTGTGATTGTAAAGGGATTGGAGAAAAGGAACCTGCCATAGGTAGGGGAGCATATGGTTGGACAGGGACCTGGTGAATTTCAGGGGTATTACTTATACCATCTGAGCACCCATTTGATGTTCAGACTTTCATTTAGACCTGGGCACATGTCTGCTCAGACAAGGAGTTGCCATTTCAACTTCTTCACTTTGAGCAGTGTTTCTCTGTCATCAATAAAAGGTTCTATTTGATACAAAACTAGAAACTTAAGCAGTTGAAACCCTGCGCAAGTCTGACTGTGTTTAGCCAGTGCATTTTATTGTCCCAGTTTCTGATCACACTGTAATGTTCTTTGATCTGATCAGGAAGCTTCCTGGAAGTTTTGTCCAATTAGAAATGGGAGCAGTCTGTGCAGATAGCAGCACAGATAATGTGGGAAGAATTGCAGTCAAAGTACTTTCAAAAGGAGACTTTGACTTGACTGCAGGGGAACCTGAAAGAGGTCTCCACATGGATGTATTGGCAGGCAATGCATTTGTTGCAAGGGAACATGCCTGTGACTGGGTGAAGGGGGTAGATTCAAAAGAGATGCCTAAATGTTTTGGTTCTTTTGTAGCAGAAATGTGGCCAATTCCCTAGTACAGGGGTTAGATCCCTGCTGCTTTTGATGATATCCCGATTCATAGTAAAGATTTCTCTGATGGGTAGCATGTCTTAACTGATGGGCAGCAGGAAGCTAAGGGCCTTGCTGACTGAGTCCCCTGCCTGATTTTTGGTGGGAGGGGGAATGTCCAGACCAGCCTTAAGGATGGGTCTGAACTTATTGTTACATTTGCTGCAGACCTCAGTAAGGGATTGGTAGACTAATGATATAGGGTAGTTCCTGTCTATGAACAGATTGGCTAGGATATTGCTTTCATGGAGGAAATCTGTGTCCTTGCTGGTGATGTGGTAGAGGTGAATGAACTGACCCCGCATAACACTGGCTTTCGTGAAGCTTGGGTGCCGGCTGGTAAAATCAAGGTAATTGTTTTAGAAGGTGTTCTTCTGGAACAGGTTGGACTGAAAGGCTACAGGGGGGTGTTTAAGGGTATTTCTAAATCTAAAAAGTTAACTCTTGGTCTGATGTTGGAGATGGTGAAGGAAAGGAAGCTATAGCTATCAGAGACCACTTGGAGGAAGTCATTAAGTTCGGACCTGGTGCCTTGCCAAATGAAAAAAATATCATCTATATTTCTTTTATATAGTATGGCAAGATGGAAACCAGGGAGGAGTTTTAGGGACTGTTGTTCCCATGCACTGAGTACAAGGTTCATGTAGGCAGGGGCCATTTAGCCCTCATAGCAACTCCTCTTTCCTGATGGTAGATTTTACTATTGAAAGTGAAGCAGTTGCTGGTAAGAACTGTTTCCATGAGAGTGCATAGAATCTAGATTCTAACTGGATCCAGAGAGGTGTGCTGCATGAGATATTGCCTGGCTAGGGCTAGATGTTGAGAGTGGGGGATGCTGGTGTAGAGAGCTTCAGTGTCAAGGGTGACTAGAAGCTGGTCAGCTGGGGAAAACAGATTCTTGCGAAGCTGCTAGAGAAAGGCCCAGGAGGTAGAAGGGGGTGGCCTGTACAATGGGATTAAGGATGGCATCTAGAAACTTGGAGATTTGCTCTATTTTGATCCTTTTGCTTGACACTATGAGCCTAAAGGTAACACTTTTGTGCATCTTTGGGATGCCAAATAGTATGCCAAGGCTGGAGTGGGGGACAGACATAAATTCAGATTCCCTGGATGTGATATGGCTGTTGCAAAGGAGTTTGAATAACATAACATTTATTTATTTATTTATTTGCAGTTGGTTTACCAGGATAGTCCATTGGGCCAAGATAAACCCATTTTCAATGGAGTCCTGGGGAGAAAAGCTCCAGAAACAAGGTTACAATAGGTTTTAGATCAGATCACAATATTTACAAATTATACAGTTTAGAGCATAACATTTCAGGTAGTACATACTGGTGATGAACATTACAGATGATACTCCTGGAGATGAAGCTCCAGAAACAAGGTTACAATAGGTTTTAGATCAGATTACAATATTTACAAATTATACAGTTTAGAGCATACCATTTCAGGTAGTACATACTGGAGATGAACATAAGAGATGATACTGACTAGAAAAGGAAACATTTCAGTACAAAAACTGAGAAGCCATTTTATATTAGGAAGCTAGTGAATAGGAAAGAAAATAATACATTTGTTATAATTAGCTTAGTAAGTACAAGGGAGAATGTGTGAGTTAGGAGAGGCAGTAACAAGGAAGTTCCCAGAAAGGAGGGGGAAAGAGAGAAAGCCAGTGTAGATTATGATGGATGGGTGCAGGAGCATTTCCACTTGGATAGTAGATATGACGGATGGGTGCAGGAGCATTCCCACTGGGATAGTAGATGAGAGTGAAGAGATTTTTTTGAATATAAAGTGGTTGAAAGTGGTGCGAATGGATGGAGGTAGGGAGTTCCAGAGACGTGCTAGACCATAGGATAGGAGATTTTTACCTGGGGGATGAGTTGGTTTGTACAACTCTATTAGGTTTTGGTTATTAGATCTGAGTACTCTGTTGGGAAGGTGCATTTTAAAGGTAGAGGAAAGGGATGAACAGAGGAAGGGTTTGAAAATGAGCTTGTGTGCAAGAGTAAGTTGACAATAGATGAGTTGGTTGGATAGTTCTAGCCATTTTAGTTTGTGCAGAGAAGAACAGTGGTGGGTAGATGCCTTATGACTGGTAGCGAACTTGGCGATTTTGTTGTAGCAAGAGGAAAGTTGTGTTTTAAGGGAATATTGCAGGTTAGTTAGGAGTGGGGCTCCATAGAGAAGAGAGGGGATAAGGAATGAGGTGGAGAGAATGATTTTAGTGGAGGGTGTAAGGTAACGATTTTTTCGGTAGAGCATGCCTAGTTTTTGATGAGTTTTTTTGATATTTAGTTGAATGTGGGAGTTGAATTTAAGCTGACTATCAGTTTGAACCCCAAGTAACTTAGCCTCTGGCACCAATTCCAAGGATGTGTTGTTATGGCTAGTGATTGAAAAAGTGTTTGTATCGATAGAGATGAGTTTAGAGGGAGTAAATACCATTTATTTGGTTTTAGAGGCATTAAGTGCTAGGTGGCTTTCTTTCATCCATTGTTCGGTGATTGAGAATGCATCTTGTGTGAGCTTTTGGAGTACTGGGATGGATGTGGCAGAGCAGATAATAGTTGAATCATCTCCATATTGGATGATATTAGAAAAAGGGATAGAACTGCGGAAGTCATTTATGAATATATTAAATAGGAGAGGACCCAGTATGGAACCTTGGGGAACTCCAGTTGGGGTATTAAGGAATGAGGAGGTGGCCTTTTTCCATTTTACTGCTTAATGTCTATTAGATAACTAACTAGAGAACCAGTTCAGCGAGGAAGGAGATAAGTTAAGCTGAGAGAGTTCAGTTAGAAGTAGTTTGTGAGAGATAGTGTCAAAGGCCTTAGAGAGGTCAAGTAGGAGGGTAGAAACAATATGACCAGAGTCCCGGGCTTTATTTATAGTTTCTAAAAAGGAGAGGAGGGGTACTATGCTTTCTTGGATAGAGCGGTTGATTAGAATACTAATGGGGTAGGCAATGGCTTCTGCAGCTATGCTAAGAAAGTATGAAGGAATATTGTCTGGGGCATTAGACCATGGCTTCAGTTTCTGGAGGAGTTTTTTTATGGTAGATGTGGGTATAGGTTTTAGTGAGAAAGGTGAGGAAAGGGGAGAGAGGGTATTAGAGGGTGGTGATAATCGAGAGGAAGTGAGAGTGGTGGTGGGAGTGGAGGGAAGAGTGTTAGTAGAGGAGGATGGGGGTGAAGTGGAGGGTGTGGTGATGTTAGAGAATGAAGAGGTTAGTTTGGAAATAGAATTAATGAAAAAATAGTCAAATTGTGTAGCCAAGTCTATATCAGGAGCATTGGGGTCTGGGCTTGGATTGACTGTTTTGCCAGGATTGATAAGGGTAGAGATTCCTTTCCAGAATTTCTGAGGGTTTGTTTTATTATTATTTTGAAGTATGGAGAAGTAATTTTGTTGAGAAGTGATAATAAGCTTTTTTACTTTGTTTCTAAGTGTTTTGTATTCATTATAGATGAGTGGAGACCTATTTTTCTGGTAGAGCGCCCAGACTTTATCTCTGTGTCGCATGGCTGTTAGTGTGTTTTTGGTTAGCCAGGGGGTGGTTTTTAGTTTTATTCTTTTAGATCTTAAGGGAGCATGGTAGTCTAGAAGGTTTAAGAAGGTTGAGTTGAAGTGGGCCACAGCATTATCTAGAGGTAGAATTTTTAGAGTGTTCCAGTTAACTACTTTTAGGTAGTCAGTGAAAGCTATTGGGTTAAAGTTTTTTTGGTTGCGGGTAGTGATATAATTATGAGTTCTCCGTAAAGGTGTAGGGAGTCGATATGTGAAGGTGGGAAGGTGATCACTAAGGGGGTCTGGAAGTATACCACTATCAGAGAAATAGTGAGAGACTAAAATCCAGTCTAGAATGTTACCATTGGGAAGGGTTTTTCAGGGGTGGGTAACGGAGTTAATTAGCTGTGAGAAGTTATAAAGGTTGATATTAAGCGGGTTAGTGGGAGACTGAATGGAGGACCAATTGATATTTGTGTCACCCAAGATTATTATTTCATTGCTAATGTTGGTGGAGAGCCAGAAGAGGATGTTTTCGAGTGTAGTAATATTGTCTCCAGGGGGGATGTAGCGGGAGGCTATACATATGTGCTTGTATTTGTTAACTTAAAATAGTGCTATGAGTAATTCAGCATTATTGAAGTTGGGGATAGGTTTGTTATAACACTATCAACATTAGCTTGGCTAAAGATTTGTTTAACCTGTCTGATAGAAATGCATTGATAAAACACATTGCTGGTTAGATCTGCTTCGATAGATTCAACACATTTAGACTTGTCCATAACAACTATCTCTGTGCCCCTGTCCACCTTCATGATGCAGATATAACTGTCTTTGCTCAACTCCTGTAGGGAAATTATCTTGCACTTGGTGAGGTTAAACCATTTTTTGGGACTTTTGTCCACCAGTAAGTTCCTTATGTCCCTTTCGCACACTGTGTGGAAGGTGCTTAGAGTGCCATGCAGTCCAGGGTTGTAAACACTTGTACTCCTCCAGGTTTGGTCTTTTGAGGTCCTAGGAGAGGCATTGTGGTACAGGTACTTAAGGTTCAGTTTTCTCAGGTAGAAACTAAGGTTGAGTAGCATGTTGGATAGCCCAGCTCTCTGTCCTGGGATGAAGGCAAACCCCTTTATGATTACATTCAAATGGCTGTCTAAAAAGGACTTGGTGGAGAGGTTGAAAATAATGCTATCTGTTGTTTGTGAGGGGCCAGGAAGGTCTGGTCCTGCATTCAGTTGTTGTTCTGCCCTCTGTCCCTTCCTCTCCCTTTGGTCCACCCCTTGGTGCTGCATTTTTCTTAGTGTGAGGTTTGTGATGCTGATGTGTCTTGTTCCTGGGGATAAAATAGGCCCATTGTTGGTGTTGGTGCTATTGCTGTGCACATGGGAGTCTTCTGGCTGGGCTGGGACCGACTTGTTTCTGCAAATTGTGGTGGGGTGGACACTTTGCTGTGGGGGGGATCTGCAGTGAGTTCTTTGGGTCATCCTCCAGGGTGTGTAGGAGACAGCAAGCCCTGTTCCTTTGAGTTAATGGGTGGGGGTCTGGTGAATCTCAAACCTTTCTGGTGGCCAAAGGGGTAAGCTGGTATTGCCGAAGGTCTCTGTCCAACTTTTTCCCTTTCCACTGAATTACAGTGGCCATGTGTCTGCTAAGCTTGGTAGAGATCCCATCTCATAGGTGTTTGCAGGCAGCAACGGACAGATGTTGAAGGATCAGAGGGTGTAGGTTGGTGATTTCTGTCCAGTGATCATTGCCAAACTAAAAACTCCACAATCCATTCCTATAACCACAGGAAACTCTCCTAATCAGGGCAATTATACAAACAATGAAAAGTTAATACTTTTATCACTTTTAATAATGACTTTTTTCATCAAGGGTTACAATTAGTGAGAGTAATGCTGAAGTACAGAAGAATAAAATACATGATGATGGAGTTACCAAATCATTAGCTCTTTAGTTGAAGAATTATAATATAATTGTGTCATACCATAAAACCACAATGCATATATACAAACTGATGCATATGTGCAAAGGTCTTGATGAACGTATCTTGTTCTTAATTTAAGTGCACTTTTAAAATGTTATATTGTAATTTAACACAACTTTATCCACTGCATTGTGTATTAGTTGCCAATAGATTGCTGTTAACCTGAAGCTGCATTAGTTTACACCCTGTCTTGTTAATTACATTTGACTAATTCCCAGCATAAATCACTGTCATAATCAATATCATTTGCACATTTATACAATGAGTGCATGATGTAAGAAAGGGTCACTTGGGCTAACTTTTGGAGCTTAAGAACATGCACTGGCAACTAAGATATAAGGTTCATATGTTCACAGGTATATACTAGGCTAACGGCAACCAGGACCTTTATAAGCTTAGCCATGCAACCCAGCACAGCTGTCTCCCTATGTATCATGGGCAATTATTAGGAGGGAGTATGTTACTAAAGAAGTTTTCAGAGGTTCTGTGTGTGTGATGGGGGGGGTGCATTAGCTTGGGTATTACTATCAATTTCTGATTTCCCCATTCATTGGTCAAGATCACTGTTATATAGGGTTAGGGATGAAATCTGCTTCACATGGATGGGAAGCCTGTTTCAGAGCATGGACTCCACTGAGACAGATATCTGTGAATATAATCTGTAAATATAATGACTAATATGAAGATTAAAAAAATGCATAAATTAAGAACAAGATTTACACTAATCCTCTCTGTTACAATGCTAGGTTAATCTGAAAAAAGCCAAGGATTATCTCTTAGGTTCATAGGTCCATAGGAGATTAATAGGTTAGCATCCCTAGAGCCCTTGTAAGCCCAGCCATGTTAATCCTGGGTTGACCCAATTGTCTTTTGTTAGATGGATGTACTTTACAGATCAGCGCTGACTACACCTGTCCGTGAGCAACATGGGTGCCACCCCTGAGGAGAATTTGCAGTCACCCATTCATTTGTCCAGGCTGTGCTTGAATAGAGTCATTGAAGATCTCTGCTTCATATAAATTGGAAGTTTATTCCAGAACAGTGGCAATCTCTGGGACACATACCTGTCTTTCCAGCATGTTCTGTTAATGTCACTGGCAAAGTTGAATTCCCAAGCGCAAGTGACTCTAATGCCATTCAATTTGTGGATGTACAGCATTTCCATCAGGTCGGGGTCAGAGACTGCCCTGTAGGCATGGCACAAGTCACTTCTCAGTAGCTTATATGATATAGAGTACAGTAACAGGGCTTTCAGTCTATCCATGTAGGTCATGGTTTGGAGAACCTATATTCTTAGTGAGAAACCGTTGTGGCCTCTCCAGTTGCTGCAGGTGTCTGGTGAGATATATGCAGGAGGAGCATTGTACTATATTAATGGTCTGATTAGGGCTGAGTAAAGTGGGGTTATAACATTCTGGATGTGGAAGGCTGTCCTTACCACCGTGGAAACCTGGTGGTCAAAGTTCAGATTGCTCTTGACCTGTGTTCCCAGATCTCACAGCACTGGGTGCTGTCAATATTGTAATTAGTGGGGAATTCCACTTTGCCAAATGGGATAATAATGCACTTTTTTGCATTTAGTTTTAGACCATGACTTTGGCTCCAGTCATTTGTTTGTGTTAGCTCTTCCTGTAATATGTTAGCATCACTGGGGACTCAATGATTGTGCCTAGTTTACAATCATCAGTGAACTTAGTAAGCCAAAGGCTGTCTACTTTAGCCTGGACTTCCAAGAAATAGATTCCAAATAGTAAAGAGCTCAGTACAGATCCTTGCATACACCACTAGTGATGGGTCAACTAGTAGAGGTGAAGTTACCAACTTTGACAGTATGTGTTCTGTTGCTGAGCCAATTAGTTACCCATCTAGTGGTGTAAGCATTAACACCTAGCTGGGAGAGTTCTTCAATGATACCTGAGTAAGGAATTGTGTCAAAGGCTTTGGCTAAGTCCAGATAAGTGGTATACGCTGTTTCACCTTCATCCAGGGATTTTAGGGTTACCACCTGTCCCACTTTGCGAGGGACAGTCCCTTTTTGGGCAGTTGTGTCCTGCAAAAAAACTAAAAAAATGGCAAATGTCTTGAGATTTTAGGACAAAATTATTTTGTACATTTTATGTAATAGTTGCATAAAACAGTTATTCTGTATCTGAAACAAATGTTATAATAAGCAGAATAAGCAACTAAAGTGCTACAAGAATAAGCATTTATTTAGGCAAAAAAGTGAAGTTCTGTCCTTTGTACTGGAAATAGGTATGTTTCGCCCTGCAAAATCTGATGTTAGTTCCAAAAATGTCCCACTTTGGACATTTGAAAAGGTGGCAACCCTAAGGGATTTGGTGACTTTCTTGAAGAAGCCTACCAGGCTCAGTAAGCATGATCTACACTTAACAAAGCTGAACTTGGTTGAGTCTAGAGTTTAAATGTCATCTATGTGCTTGTTGATAAGGTCCATGATGATCCTTTCCATGGCCTTGCAGATGAAGCTGGTTAGACTTATGGGTCTAGAGTTCCCAGAGTTGGTTGATGGCCCCCTTTTATGCAAGGAGATTACTGTTGCTGTCCTCCATTCTGCTGGTACAAAGTCACTTATCAGGCTATGGTTAAAGATAATGGCAAGTTGGTCAGCTAGTTCCTGTTTTAGATTGCTTAATACTCAACCTGGAATGGTAAATGGTCCCACTGAGGATGTGTTTTTGGACTTGGAGACCACAGATGTAATTTGAGCTCTAGTGATACTAGGTAGAGAACTGGTGTCAGGTATGCTTTGGGATATGGCTGGTGGAAATAGGGGGTAAAGTTTTCACAAAATCTGTCAGCTAGCAGGTTGACAATTTCTTTGGGAATGTGAGTGGTACCATCTACTACCAATTCAGCACATAGCTGGGCACTCCTTTTTAGATTCTGGACATAGTTAAAGAATGCCTTGTGATTATTCTTGGCTAGGCATGCTATTTTAGCTTCATAATTTAGAGGACTTTACAAGATGTCTGATTTGCATGTTCAATCTGTGGAGGAAATTCTTCTGTAGAGGCATTAGCCTCTTCTTCTTGGACATCAAATTCTTCCTTTTCTTATAGATGTCCATAAGGTGGCTTGTTTTTTTTGGGAGGGTCTAGTTTTAATTTGGTCAGGTACAGCCAAGTCTATACAGTTGCTAAGCTGATTATAAAGGGCACTTGTGTACATCTCTGCATAAGAGTCATTATTACTTGTGGTTGTAGGAGGTATAAAACTTTTTATGCCATTATTTAGCTGGCTGTACTTTGCTTTGGAGAAGTACTTTGCTTTGGAGAAGTTCCTTAGCTTTTTTGCTCCTTTGGAAGTGTGGAGTCCAATATTTACTTCAAATGGGACTGATTTATTGTCTAACCTTACCAGGGAGGGCATCATACAGGGGGCAGTGCAGTGACCACTCATGTTGGTGAGCACTTTGTCAATTACATTAGAGCCCTTTGTGGGGGTGCAGACTATCTGTTCCAGAGCATTTGTATTAACAAAGTTCAGAAACCTCTGGGCTAACATGTTTGAGCTTGTGTATGTTAACCCAGTCAATGGAGGGATAATTGAAATTTCCCATGACTAAGGTGTTGGGCTTTATGGCGAGTGACTCCAGTAAGTCCAGATAGGCACTGTGCTTTTCTTGGTTTATGGAGGGGGACCTATAGCGAACAATGATGTGGTAAGGTGTTTTGTCTATAGTTAATTATGCATAGAGTAGTTCGACAGAGTCATACTGTTTGGCCAATCTCTAGGTGTATGTGGCTTTCATGAAGGTAGATACACCTCCACCTTTGGTTCTTTCATGCTCATTCTGAGGTCTGAATGTGTGGAAGGCATTGTAGCTTTGCACAGCTAGGGTATTGTCCATGGCCTTGAACCGTGTTTCAGTGACTGCACAGATATTAGCTTCTTACAAAGTGAAGAGTGCTTCCAGGGAGTGCAGTTTCATGTTTAGACTCCTTGCATTAAGCAGCAAAACCTTGAGTTTGTCTCGAGTGGATTTTGCTATTTTGGAAATTTTGTCATTTTGACATTTCCTTAAAAAGGCACTATGGGGGAGGCAAGCAACTTAACTAGTATCCAAAAGCCTAGGGGAGACAGGTGCAGACCATATCTGGCAAAGCAGCATGGCCTATTGACCATGTCTTCCCAGGCTGACAAATACTGGGTCCCCCTGGACTGATACCAGAAATTAAGGCAATTGTTGAAGTCAATCATTTTTTGTTTATATTGTGGCATCATCCTGGGTGAAAGTAGAATGCTGCTTAGGGCTAGTGTCATACTTCCCTGGGACACATAATCTGAGAGTTCAGTCATGTCTCTCTTTATATAGCCCAGAGCGGTAGTCTCAAGTCATTCACCCCAACATGGAGTATGACAGAGTCATAACAGTACTTGTTATTGAGTGACCTGAATGAATGAGCGATCTGATGGATCCTGGCACCTGATAAGCAGCTGACCGTGACCTTCTCCTTGCCTAGCCTGGTGAGAGAGACATCCAGGTGTTTCACTGTGAAGTCTCCTATGACCAACACAATAGGTTTTGAGGTATTTTGCCTTAGGGGCTTATTTGGTGGAACACTGACACGTGTGATGTTATGTGCAGTGGTTTCTATACATGTCGAGGTGTGTGCAGATAATTTATGCTTGGGAGGTCTCTGATCTTTTGGTAGGCTTCTGTTGAGTACTTCCACATAAATGGGTTTATGTGTTGGACCCTGAGCTTGTGTGAGACATGAGGTGCATGAGCTGAGAACCTGTTTGATGTCTTGTTTTTTGTTATGTGACATGATGGTTTCCAAATTGATAGTGCAAGTACAGCTCTCACATACTGGGTTTGTTTCAGGACTAAGTGGCTGTCAGTATACATGAGGCAATTACTATATTGTCTCAGGATGCCCACTTCAATCAGACTGGCCAGGGATATGGTGGGAAAGTGACTGAGCATAATGGCAGGTTTATACCATGGTACTTTTGGAGAATGGTTAAGTTAGATCAGTCTATGATGTAGGAATAACAGAGGGGCTTATTCTGCTGATGGTTTAGGGAGAAGAGCTGTGGCAATGCTGCTTGGTGTGGAGTTCAGTTGCCTGCAGAGCAGCAGGGGACTTGGGAGGGTTCTACTGACAGACATATGTGGAAAATTTAAGTTTCCATGCATTTGTGTCTATACAGGGCAGCTTTACCCCCATTGTATGTTGAGCAGCTATGCATAAAAGTGAGGCTTAAATACACGTGAAATTGAACAGTTTTAAGACAAACTACCAATGGGAATGCCCCAAACTGAGCCTTTCTCCAGAAATCCCCAGCTCAGATGGAACCTGAGCTATACATTTCTGCCACAAGGGTGCAGGGAGGCGTTCTTCATGTAAGATGGCTGATTTAGAGCACAGTGATACCAAACATTCTAGATTCAATAAGTCTGACTCTAGCCTATGCTATATAAGGCAGTAGTACAGAATTTCAAAGTGCAGAAAAAATGCAGACACAATCAACAAAAATGAAGCAGCAGTTCAAATCAATACAGTTAATAAAGTGCAATACAGGCTTTACATGTGCTTATAGTTCAGTTGTTTGCAGTGGATACCTTGGATTTCAGTTCAGATGCACTCCGGATCTCTGTCTAAAGTCACCAAACTCTGAGCAGCTCCAGTTAACTGACAGCAAACACCCGCAAGCACAAGGCTTAAATACAGGCAAAATTCAACAGTTTTAAGACAAGTTACCAATGGGAAAGCCTCAAACTGAGCCTTTCTCCAGCAATCCCCAACTCAGATGGATCCTCAGCTACACACTTCTACCACAAGGATGCAGAGTGCCCTCTTAATGTAAGATGGCTGGCTTAGAGTACAATAATACCAAACAGTCTAGATTCAGCAAGACCAAATCTAGCTTAAGCTATATAAGGCAAAAGTACAGAATTTCAAAGTGCAGAAAAAAATGCAGACACATTCAGCAGAGCTTGCATTCCTAAGTGACCAGACTTAATGATAATTTTAGTCCTGCCCCTTTGGCTCTCCATCATTTAGTGCTATATTTCACCATGATTGAAATACGTTTGAGTGTGACCCTCTGATTTGACCACAATGTTATTTCCTGTCTTTAGCTAGTTTTCTGGGAATATAGTGCCATCAAATTTCTGCAGCTTTTGGCTAATTTCCACAGAGCTCATAAACAGTTGGCCACCTCACTGTTGATTCCAGAGAATTTGGCTTGAATCTGGTGCAATCCAAGTACAAGATAAGAACTACTGGTCATTTGTGTACTTATTTAACTTATTTTGACTGTGCTGCTGCTATATTTTTATATTATGTGTTATATTTGTTTCATGTTGTCATTGAAAAGTTCCTTTGCACTTTTCTGACCTCAATTCTGGCTCCTGCACATTTCAGCAATTTTTATTAGCATGTTTCCTGGTTGCCTCAGTTGTTTTAGCTTAGATTCTCACCTTTGGGCTTTTATATTAAGGAGGGAAAGCACTGATCTCTAGTGGGAGTGAGGGTTACCCTGTTCTGTATTAAGCTGTGAATCTCAGACAAATAAGTTGAGTGTGACTCTCTGATTGTCCAGAAGACTATTTTGTTTGTCAGTCTTCTGCCTCTATAGAAAATGTTAATGTTTGAGCAACAAGTGGGTTTTAGCAGTGCTCCATACAGGTGCAAACACCTAGAACTGACATTTTCCCTATAAAACTATCCTTGAAACTTCACCAGTCCCCAGTTGTGCAATGAGAAACTAGCTTCCCAGTGACATGCAGTGCCCTTTAAGTTTTGAATTAGATACTCTTGCCTTTAATCTATACTCTTTCAGCAACCTTCGGATCAAATTAAATGGGCCTGTAACCATGGATATGAACTCTCTTGCTATTTTCCTAGCCAGCTTGGTGGATACAGGCATCCTAAGGCAATGCAGCAATTGCCTTATGTTTACTGACAAACAACTATTTCTTAAATTAACTGATAAGGTATGTGAAAAATGTAATTACACAGTGTCACTGGAGACAAAGCTCTCACATGCAAGCATTCATAATACCAATCAGGTTGTCAGAAATGCATACCCTACACCCAGCATGTGCAGTATGAGTCAGACACAGAGACCCACATATGCTGTGACTCATAACTGTCATCTTCCTAAACCAAGCAGCTTCCAGGCATTACTTCCTCAACAAATATCCTCATCAGCCCCAAAAGCCCTCTATCAAAAGAACACCCACTACAACACATACAGACACATCTCACAGAGCATCAACTTCTAAGTCCATAAGGCAAGGCACCACACAACCAAATATTTTGGTCATAGGAAACTCCATTGTGAGACACACAAATGTCCCACTCACAAGACAAAATCATGTTCAGTTGTTTATCAGGGGCCAGGATCCACCAGATCATGCATGTACTCAGGTCATTCGATCACCAGCACCAGTATGACTCAGTCATAGTCCATGTGGGTGTAAATGACATGAGATGCACATCTCTGGACTATACAAAGAGAGACATAATGAAACTGGAATTATGTGTCCCAGTCCAGTATGAGCCTCACAGTGACCAGCATCCTACTTCCTCCAAGGATGGTATCACAATATGAACAGAAGATTATTGACTTTAATAATTGATTTTGCTTTTGGTGTCAGTCCAAGGGGTACAATATTTGTCAGCATTGGAGAATATGATTGACAGACCACATTGCTTTTCTATGAATGGTTTACACCTGTCCCCTACAGGCTTTTTTGTATTGTTTATAACATTAATGTACCCCATAGAGCCTTTTCAAGGCAATGCAAAGCTAACAAATCTTCTGACATAGCAATGTCAACCTAAGAAAATCTAAAGGTGTTACTTCTCAATGCCAGGAGTATAAACAGAAAACTCCATTCCCTGCAAGCTCTCCTCACCCTGGAGAATGCAGAAATGTGTGCAGTTATCGAGACATGATGAGCACCCTAGCTATGCAAGGTTGCAATGCCTTCCACACATTTAGACCGACTAATTCATAAGGCAGGGACTAATGGTGGAGGTATCTTGATTTACATCAAAAACAAATATACGGGAAGACTGATCAGAGAGGATGACATGCTTGAAATTCTCCATGTCCAAATTATTACAAATATACGGTAAGACTGATCAGAGAGGATGACATGCTTGAAATTCTCCATGTCCAAATTATTATAGGCAAAGTTCATACCATATCCGTGCAAGCTATAGGTCCCCCAGCATAACACAGGAAAACCATAACACATACTTAAACTTATTAGAGACTCTCACCATCAAACCCAATACCATAGCCATTGGTGAATGTAACTACCCCACTCTAAAATGGGAATCACACACAACCCCAGACTTATAGGGCCAGAGATTCCTGGACTTTGTAAACACAAATACCCTGTACCAGATACTCCAAACAACCACAAGGGGAGCAAACAATACTTGGTCTGGTCCTGACTAACATGGGAGAATAAGAACAAAAAAGATCCACAGACTGGATAAACACTCGGTTTACACCTCAGAGCAGTAACAGAAATAAAATAAACAAATTGACCATGGCTGAATAGGTATCCAAGTTCCAAAAAAGTTGGCTTTAATAACAGGTACAAGAGTAAGTACTTTCGTGATTTTGCGAGAAATTTATGCTCGGGAAAATCTGCCTATATTTCACAATCTAACTAAAGTGGAAGCTGAAGCATTAATACAGTTGAAAGTATCACCTAGCATAGAGATTAGACCAGCAGACAAAGGGGGTAGTATAGTGGTGATGGATAAATCCTTCTATATCCAACAAATGATGGTATTATTGAATGATGAAGAGACCTAGCTGTTGATTAATGACAGACAAGTCAAGGGTATTACTGATAGAGTATCCGTTTTTATTTTTGACTTGTTTGTAACAAGACAAATTTCTGAAGAACTCTTTAATTATTTTCAGACAGAATATCCCACTATACCAATCATCTATGGATTGCCGAAGGTACATAAGAACATAACCCACCCACCTATGAGACCAATAGTCTCAAGTAGAGGATGGGCCACAGAGGCAATCTCTATCTATGTAGGAAAATGCTTACATCCTATCTTAGAATTGTATGATACTGTACTTAGAGATATGAAAGCATTTTTGAACTTACTTTACAGCAAGATTTCAGGTCTTAATAATGAATATATGTTTGTAACTATGGACATTACTTCTTTGTTCACAGTAATACTGAATAATTGGGGTATTGAGAGACTATGTGACATACTGAATAATAAACAAGCATATAATAATACTAAGATCAATTTGATCTGTGAACTTCTTGATATTATATTAGATAATAATGTCTTCACTTTCATTGAGAAATTTTATTTACAGAAAGTTGGCGTGGCTCTGGGCACAGCCTGTGCGAATAGCTACACCAACCTGGTATTAGTAGCATGTGAAAATGAATTTCTGCTACAAGGAATATGTTTGTAGATAAAATGTTGTGGTATACACGCTTTGTCGATGATGTTTTTTTGCTGTGGGGTGGTACTGCTGATGAGTTACAACATTTGGTTGATTATCTACATAGTACCACAGATTTTCTTAGGTTTACTCATCAATGTTCATATGAATCCATTGAATTTTTAGATATCACTTTAAATAAATCACAATGTAAAGAGATTGTCACTAGTATATACAGGAAACCTAGCCACAGAAACAGTATCCTTCATAAAACAAGTATGCGCCCTGGGCATGTATGCAGAAATGTTATCAAGGGACAACGTATGAGAGCTAGCCGTCTGCTTAATACTAATGAAGGTTCAGACAACACTATATCAGTATTAAAGAGAGAATTTAAGGATAGAGGCTATAGTAATAGAGATATTAATAATAGCATTAAGAATATGTCTGAAAAACGAGAACACAAAGGTAAAGCATTCTTCTCAGAAATTACCAAAGAGGAGAGTACCACACATAGAAATAACAACACAAAGATTAGGTTCCCAGTGACTTACTCTAGTGACATTAGAAGATTCTGTGGGATCTTCAAAAAAAATTGGAACATTCTACAATCGGTGCATGAGCTGGAAGGTATTATAGATGATAAACCTAAATTTTCTTTTATCAGTAAAAAATCCCTGAAAAGACAGCTTTGCTATAAATCAAGTATGAATAAACAATTTACATCATCACAAAGAATAGGCACATTTCCCTGAAAAAATTGTATGCAACTATCTCTATAAAAAATCTGTTTTTTTGCATCCCACCTCAAATTTTAATATAGAGATTAATTTTTATGCAGAGTGTAAGACAACATCTTGTCTATCTTAGCTTTTGTACCAAATGATTTGCGTTCTATATAGGCAAAACTAATAGGTGCCTCAAAGAACGTGTGCTGGAGCACTTGAGAGATATAACTAACAAGAAAGATACCAGTGCTCTAGCAAAACATGTACAAGCTGAAAGCACACAACATGATTTTAATTTTATGGTAATAGAGATTACTGGTAAAACATCAGAGGAGGGGATATAGAAAACAAAGTGGGAGAGACAGAGCAGAAATGGATTCTGCAGTTGCAGGCAGATAAGTTTCTAGGGCTAAATAGTGCAATTTCATTGAAACCTTTCTTGAAGGCGAGACCTTTAAAACACTGAATAAAAAGCATTATTTATAAAATTTATATCTATTTATTCTATATCTATGAATTTCAAGCACATTTTAAACTGTTTTTAAATATATTTCTTATATATTTTATTTGAATGGACTATTAATGACATCACAGAGAAACGTTTTTTTGACTAGATATGTTTTGATTTAAATTTTATTGTCTTGTTGCATGTGAATGAGTCTGAAGAAGCGATCAGTTGTTGAATTGCAAAAGTGCTTACTCTTGTACCTTTTATTAAAGTCTACTTTTTAGGAACTTGGATACCTATTCAGCTGTGTTCAGTTCGTTTATGTTAACATTGGAGAATGCTGTATACATCCCCCCGAGTGTAATGTCCTCCCTGGTCAAGTCAGACCCCAAAACTGTCTCTTTTGAAGTAAAAATAAATCTAGAAACCCCTGATAAATTTGGAAAATTTAGGAACTTTTCTAAGGCAAACTTCTTAATATTAAGTAATAACCTAGCAAAATGTCAAGCCTCCTAAACCCTGGGAATACTACTGCATATGCAAATTTCTTCATTAAGACTCTGAAAAAAACATGATAATACACGAACACAGACAGCTGTGCTTATCAGCAATAGGCACAGAACAAACTGTAAAAAGAGTCATCCTGGTGGAATCCAAAAATCAATAGGTTGTATAACAAAAGGAAGATAGCCATGCAAAAACTAGGAATTGCAACACCCAGGAGGGTAAAAAGTGCCTCAACAAGCTAAACAAGCAACTCAGAAGCAAATAAAGTCAACCAAAGCCAAATTTGAGCTAAAAATAACCTCCTAGACTAAGAACAGCTATAAGGCTTTCTTTAGCTAAACCTACAACTTCAAAGGCATTACACAACAACGTGAAGCATTATCTATAAATGGAGCCACCTACATTGAGCCAGAAAAAATAACCAATCTACTGGCTGAAAATTCATCTCTAACTTTACCCTGTCTCCCCTTCCTACCACCCCACATGAAATACCAATGAACATAATGCTCCCAATTATCATTAGGTAATAGGTCCTCAATGCACTTTCCAAGGCCAAGAATACCACTTCAATGTGTTCTGACAATATTCCAGGATGTCTCCTAAATAGTATGAAACATGACCTATCAGGACTACTACAACCAATAAATGAAACCTCCAGACAGGCTTCATGCCTTATGAATGGAGAACTGAAAAGGTCATCCCTCTGTACAAGGGATCGCCATCTATGGATCCTGGTAACTACAGACTTATATGTCTGACTAGTTTCTTATACAAAGCAATATAAAGAATAATAATGGAATTGATAAACAATGACATAGGAAAGCTTCAGACACTGGATCCAGCCCAGTTTGGCTTTGTCAAGGGCAGGTCATGTCTACTAAACCTAGTGGGCCTCTTCTGGAAGATCACCAAAGCAACATATGGGGCAAAATTGTGTATAGTGCCTACTTTGACTTGGCCAAGGCATTTGACACAATACCCAACTCAGGCATTGTAGACAAATTCACAGAATTAGGTATAGATGTCTAAGTTACCCAGAGGATAGCCATTAGACACTTCCCTGAAACACTGTGCCGGGCATCCACTGTATACTGAGGACTCAAGAAGTAAGGCTAGGCAAATCCTCCTCCACAAAGCTGTTGGTTCATAGGTTCATATGTAGATTCATAGGTAGGTACTAGGCTATTGGCCCTAGGGCCTATATAAGCCTAGCCACAGTGCAGTCCATTTTGGGCTTTATGGACAGCACAGTGGTGCAACAGTTTGCATTGTCACCTCACAGCAAGAGGTTCTCCAGTTCTATTCTCAGCTATGGTGCTTTCTGTGTGGAGTCTGCATGTCCTCCCTGCATTCATGTGGATATCCTCTGTGAGCTCCGGTTTCCTCCCGCATTCCAAAGACACATATCTGGAGTCTGTCTCCCCAGGCCTCCACTGAAAATTGGCTCTGTCCAAGTTGGATTTTCATGGTAAACAAATGTTAAATAAATAAATCAAATTTATGCGGGGTTCACTCCTTTTTCGCATCTACTTCTCTAATGTCAAGAACAATGTCATGGACCTCTGACTGAGCAAGTTTACAGATGATTGCAAACTAAGTGCAGTCTTAGAATCCTTCTGAGACACTAATATCCTGATAAAAAGGCTGACACAGATAAATAACTGGTGCCAATACCATAGTCTAAAACCCAATGACAAGAAATGCATAATAGTATCCTTTGGGAAGTTGGCTATCTCTAGAAATTACCTCATTGATAACACGCCCCTAAGAGGATATGCAGTAGTCACAGAGTTAGGAATGCAAATAGACAGTAAACTGGCCTTAGACCATCATGTGTTTATGGTAGAAAAGAAATCATTCTATGTTGTGCAACTTATAAGTAAGGTTATGGCATCAGGGCCAAGGAAGTCATTGTTTCACTGTATTCGGCCCTCATCAAATCAATCATTGATTACAACAAAACCTTCAGTATGTACCTAACTAGGCACATGCAATGACTGGAACATCAACAGAGGTTACTCACAAAAAGGAATACAGGGTGAAAACATTATGTCCTACTTGGATTTGAAATTAACCTCTTATCTCGCACCTATGTCTCTCATGGACACAGGTATCCTGTAAACGCTCAATAATCCAAGCCCTAACCCACATATATACCTTGAACTAATCTTACGGTACCTAAACATCACAGATACATTTTGGGATGCATGGCTATGCTTTAAAAGGCCCCTGTGTTATTCAGGCTAGCATACATCTATTAATCTATGAGAAGGGGTAGTGATCCTTTATTACTGTCTACTACAACTGTCCCTATCTACATGTAGATTTCTCAACTCCAGTGAGTATTTCATGAAAAAGGAGCAGATTCTGGATACTTTCTCTATCATAATCCCAGACATAAAGATGTTCCTTCAGGACTTCTCAGGTTTCCTGGTCACCACAATTTTGAGTAATTTTTGCAACTTTAATAATCAGGCTGGCAAGGAATCTATGGCTGTTTTCAAAGAATTACTCTTACATTATGAAGGGATTCAGTTTTCTTCAGGTGATTACCTCTATGACCCATAATTTTGGACATACACTGGACATGGTTTTCTAGCTAGGTGATCGACTACTGACTTGAAGGTGGAATGGATTTTCTGGTTTGGTCTATGCTTGATCCAGTTTGCAGAAGAACTCTGTGGAGGTGCACGTGTTAATCTTGAACTGATGCAGCACAATGATTATCTATCATCCACCAATGTTTTCTGTCTGGTTCTTCAATAGTTCCAATGCTTTCTGTCTGTTTCTTCAGCAGTTCCTTGTAGAGATCACTGATGATGGCCCAAATGGACTAGTTTCTGTCTAGGACTTCTCTCTGAAAACTTCCCAGAATATCTTCACCTCTTCTCGTGTACATTCAGTCCACTTAAGAGTTCATAAGCCCTGATTCAAACTGGAGCCTTATTCTCTTCAAACCACTTTCTGAATGTATGCACTCCGATGGCCCATACTCATATACTTAGAATCAATATATAATATGCTTTATATCAACTTGAAATCTCCACCTAAAAGGCACATTTTATCTGGCTAGACTTCCACTGTAGTCATCTGGGCAGCAATGTACTTATGATGGGATGAGATGCTAAGTAGCCACATCTGAATTGCCTCTCAGAGGGCACTTTTAGCAGAGAAATGTTAATTTGACATGCCTCTGTTTGCAACTAGGCATACTTCCTTCACATCTAGTGCCAGTCCTGTTACTCCATATTAATGGCTTTGGTCAAAGTTTGATTTACCTGTTTGCTGTAACTTCATTTTCGTAGTTTCAAGTATGTTTCAGAAAACTTGCAGACTCTTCCCTTATTCTACCAGAATTAGATTTTGTCTGAAGGTCCTGTCATGTCCTATTGAAGACTGCTGGGTGTTCTCTCTAGCTTGGTGCTTTCTTCCTCACCTACAGGAGGCTTTAACCTTCCTGGTTCTAATGAACCCTTTTTCTCTTCTCTGACAATTATCAGCTATCTGATATCCGTTTTATTAGCATGTCTTGATAAGTGCTGGCTTACAAGAAACTGGATTCCCACTAAAATGATTGTGTGTGCATGAGTGTATGATGCAGTGGTGGTATGGTTCTTTAGTGTGGCACACGTCCTGTCCTAGTCAGAGTGTGATTACCTGTTCAGTTTACCACCTGTAAGCACGATAAATGGATGTGGGATGCATTGGCACATATAACATGGCTGTAGCAATGCAAACATTTGTATGTCAGGAGAAAGTATGATTAGCAGCGATAAATGTCAGAATGAAGCTTGGGCAATATGGTGTCAAAAGGAACACAGCTACCAAAAAATATGGACACCCAATGAAATTCCCAACCCTATAGCTTCCCTTCTTCCAAAACCACAACTCACAGTACCTTAGTATCTGGGACAAACACCCAAACATGTCCACCCCCATACAATCATTAGCTCCCCCCAATAACAAAAATACCCCAAGTTAGGCAATGTACATAAGTCTTGTATATAACACCACATGTCAGTGAGCTATAAATGTACTGCAGTTGGACAGATGGGCCCATATCAGTAGGAACGCATGCCTGTGTAACCAATGGCTATGTTGTGAGTCCTGCTTGTGGGTATGGGGAGAATATTACATGTGAGTATAAAGCATTGTCTTCCCTGTCCTAACAGGTGCTACTTCGTAATGTAGTCATACCTTTACAATCCCATGACACCTGTCATTCCTAACTTGCCCTAATACTTACAAAAAGGACAAAGCTTGACATGGTAAGTATGAGAATTACTTAAACTGTAATGGATAAGATCTACAACTCTAAGAAAATATGCCACTTCTGCAGGTGCATATTAACAACATGCACACATAACTGGCAGTAATATTAATCAGTACTACATAAAATGTCAACACGTCATATGCATCCATTCGTCTGGAGAGCCCCACCATTCCTTTCTGGAAATTGAAGCATTTCTCTGTGGTATCTTCTGAGCTGCAAAAGAAGGAAAAAAATAAATACACACTACAGTGAGAAATTGCTTACAAAAGAAATTACAGGACAGTGAGAATATTAAAAGTATATCCAATGATCTCTTCTTCTCATTTTTTAAAAATATCAGGATGGTGCCTCTGCAGGTCACTGTAGTGATGGTGACACTGCTCGTCAGAGCAGAGTATGCCAATACCATTGGACACTGACCTGGAAGACTGTACCAGACATCCAGTTTATACTGAGGACCCTCACAGGAGTCCCCATTCAAGTGTTCTCAGTAGTCTGAGTGCAGTAGAAATAGAACAATCTAACTTTCATTGCTGCACCACCTAGGAGCACTAGAAACATCAGTGCCACTGCCCTTGGAAACCATGCCCATTCACCAGGCTGCATTCCAGACAACTATGTTAGCTGTCTTGCCATTGTGCACTCTGATGTTGTTAGCCCATGATGCTCAGCATCCAGCACCAAGTAAATCCAGCACCTAGTAAGTGCCACCATTGCTTAGATCAGAAATAGATGGTGTGCATGATGGTAATAGTGTGTGAACACTAGCATGGAAACTGTCTACTGTCTACATGATCCCTAAATATAATGGCAATCTTGCTTTTTAGTGTGTTCATAAGCTACAAAAGTACATTACATTTTCCATGTCCCCATAAGGGTTTTTGAACTATCCATGCCTGTTCTATGTGCTGTGGGCATTAACTTGGTGGCCTGCAGACATATTTTATATTACACCATGTACATTACAAATCACCTGGCAGCTGATGCAGAAAACCCCCTTTCAGATAATATACCTTTGACCCTGCTATACAGGTGAGGATTTTATTACAATATGAATGCAGTCTATGGCACCTAATACCTCATGAAAATGGGCTATATCATAAAGAGACAGCAGGCTATTTGCGCTCTTTCCTCTATGGTAAGTGGAAATCACATATGTTTCCCCATGTGCTGTAGCATGGCATTGAGAAAATGGTACAGTATCCTTGAGAAAGCTGCTAGGGCTACTGTCAACTTGTACCCTGTTGATTACTGAAAGGTCCATGGAACTAACATTCTCAAGGTCATATGTACCTCACAGACCTGCATAAGAAGGTGACACATCTTGGACAGTTCCTGCATACTGCCTCTGTCCACATAGTAGTAGTTTACAAGTTCATGTTATGGAGGGCTTGATAGGTTAGAAAAGGATGGATGACCTGAGGCTGCTGAAGAGGATGATGTGCAAAACTTGGACTACCAGTAGTGATAACAGCCTCTTGCACATGCAGATTTACTGCAGGAGTGGTTACCCCTAAATGTCACCCTGCAGTGTAAGGTCTGGAGGCATCTGACCCAGGGGATGGTATAGCATGTCACGTGCATGAGCAGGAAAGCTGCCACATATGCGCTGTGTGGTACTGGTAGAAGAATGGCCAGTATGTCATATTTGGGGAGGGGTATGTGTCATTTGAAGATATCAATAGTATAGTGGGCTGGTTTAGTAGAAGTTTAGGACCCTAAGTGAGATGCCTCATGGGGTGTGCCAGACATATATCAGCCGCATCCACATGAGCATCCAGAGCCAGCTCTGGATGTCACAGTGGAACCAGATGGGTGTCAGCCATGACCAGCTAAGCATATATGGTCAGAGGCAGAGGTAGCTATGGACTGTGTGAATGTCTCAGGAACAGTATGTGCCATCTTTGCAAAGCAGCCGTGCACACTTGCACTATGGAACCATCCCCTACTTTAGTTATGATGGCCAATTCCAAGCGGCTGCAGTGATACACTAATGCCTGCCATGTCAACTGCAATTGCTTTCACTCCCACTCTATGTTCCCTATAATGGTTGAAGGTATTTACAAAGCTTATAGAGGTCTTCCTACAGGACACTCAGCAGCTCTGACATGATTTGATTAAAATCTGTCTATGCCTGAATAACAGCCATGCACAACAGATGGTCAATGCCTAGGGTAACACAAGCTAGATTCATTGATGCTGACCGTATGTCATGTGTGAGACTCAGATGGATGGGATATCCTATACTAAACACAGTTCTTTGCCCCTGCTCCACCTTTACTTGATGACCTAACCCTAAAAAATATTCTTTTATATTTTTTGTATTTTATTATATATTTTGGATGTTCTATTTTTTAATACTGAGGAAGGGCTAGCCACTCAGCAGTGTAAACCTTGCCTCTAGATGATTGTTACTGTTGAAATAACACCCTGATCACATGCACAAACATGGGAAAAAGGGGTTGTGGATAGATGGATGTTTTAGTACATTATTCCCTGGATTCTGCAAGGCTTGCACGGTGTGCAGGATTAGTGCAGGAGCTGTAGCAGGCAATATGTCTGCCCTGCGACCCAGGAATAGCCTGTAGGGGTGTGCACGAGAGCTCCTTCACTAGTCCTGCACGGACTCAGTCCATGTATGCAAATTACCCCATTTGCGGGAGAAATCCATGCAAATGAGGTGAATTTGCGATCCAGGAAGCTGGAAACCAGCCGTGCAGGACTAGTGTAATCTACAGAAATGTACTCTGTTAGTAACCGAGTACATTTCTGCAAATTCCAAAACGGAGCTGTGACAGTTCCAAATAAAGGCTGCATATCAGTCAGGAAGCATGCCACTGGCCATGTATAAGGCCATTGGCATTGAAAACAGCTTAAAAAATAAAAATATCAACTTTCATTTTTTTTTAGCCGATCTTGGCTGTTTAAGCGTAGGACAGTGGCACACAAATGGGATTGGGGGGATAATAAGAAAATAAACCAAAAATAAGCATTCTAACTAAAATCACTATTCTGATATTAAAGTCAATGGCAGGCAGAAGACAACATGGCCAGTGAGTAGTGGTTGCTAAAGGGGGAGGCTCAGTGTGAGACATGTAACTATGCATTAGCAGGCAATCCTATGCAAATGAGGGGAATGATAGTGAATCCCAGTTTTCCCCAGCATGCTAGTCAGGTCCCAACAGT
The DNA here is from genome assembly GCF_019279795.1 of Protopterus annectens. NCBI lineage: Eukaryota > Metazoa > Chordata > Ceratodontiformes > Protopteridae > Protopterus > Protopterus annectens. The sequence continues at coordinate 477,082,303 of NC_056726.1, forward strand.
GTAAGAGCAGGAATAGCTTGGTGCAAGCCTAGGAGTTATCTGACATCATTGGGGGGGGGGGGTGTCAGGCATACTGTAAGGAGATTGAAGCCGTGTGGCTCAGGTTTGCTCCTAGATAAGCACAGCTAAAGCAAGGGGGTGTGTCTGAGTCTGCCTAGCACTCTTTACATTGCCTAAGCGGGTGTGCACGCTGCATACCGGGTTTAAAAAAAAAAGGTAAACCAGGAAATAGCAGCTCTGTGCACATTTGAGCACTGTGTTTCACGGTGCAGCCCTGGACTTAAACAGGAAGGCAATGGGAAGGGAAAACAGTAGTAGGAAGTTAATCAAGGAGAACTAGCATAGCTGACAGGTGAAATGTATCAGAATCAGCCAATTACACAGGCAGAAGACCAGCCCAGCCCAGTACACTACTATTAACTATGCAAACACCTTCCCCTCTGGTTTTTCCCATACTCTACACCACCGGTGTATACAAGCGGGGAACCTTTAACAAACAAAACTACAAAATGATAGGGACTGCAAGAGGCTGAGGGTGGTGAGGATGTGAATGCTGCCAATCAACCCACAGTGAGGCGATGGAGAAGAGTGTACAGGTCCAGGGTAACCTACCAGGGTCTACATGAGCTGAAGATAGTGGAGTGCTATAGGGTGGACATGGACCTGCTACAGCAAATTGTTGAGCTGTGCCGGCCACGCCTGACACACCAAACAGTCCAAGGGGAACCCACCCCAGTGGATACCAAGGTATGTGTAGGCCTAGGAGTACTAGCCACAGGTACCTCCCAAAGCTCAACTGGGGATATCATGGAGATCTCACAGGCATCAGCATCCATAGTATTCCACCAGTTTCTGGATGCCATGTCAGCACATGCCAGTGAGCACATATATTTCCTCAACATCCTTTAGGTGTTGGCCAACAATATGCATCTCTTCCACCAAATAGCAGAATACCCTGTGGTAATGGGTGTTATAGACTGCACGCGCATATGCATCAAAGCATCATCTGGTGATCAGGGTAGGGCCTACATCAACTGCAGGGGCCTCCCCTCCATCAACTGCCAGGTCATGTGTGATGCCCAGGGCATTATAATGAATGTGTGTGCTGGCTGCTCTGGCAGCTATCACAATTCCCACATCTGGCAACTGATGCAGCTGTACCAGAGATTTGCCAATGGGGACATCCCTTGCGGTCACCTAGTGGGGGATGCTGGTTACACACTGGAGCTGTGGTTGATGACACCCATCAGAAATGCACACACACCTGAACAAGAACACCATAATGAGGCACACGCACAGACCAGACTTATAATAGAGTGTGTGTTTGGGATGCTCAAGTCCTGGTTCCAATGCCTGTATACATTTGGTGAAGCCTTGCAGTACTCACCAGCTACATGTACTCAAATTGTTATGGTATGTGCCATACTACACAATATGATCCTGTGGAAACAGCTGCAGCAGGAACAGCATGGGGCAGGGCCACACAGCCCCCCACCAATTCCAAGGCCTGACTCGGAGGAGGAACAACCTGAGCCTGCCCCAGTAGGCAAATTGAAGCATGCCCAGTATGCCCTGGCCTTGGCAAAGAGGCAATGCATAGCACATACACTGACACAGTAGGGACCCAAGGATTGACACCTATCTCTGACTCGTACATACAGTAAAAGGGATGCCAAACATGACACTACCTGTGTTCAAGTCATGTATAGGGAGTGTACTATGTGCATTCAACATAGGCAGCCCACCAGCACCATCCTCAATCCTGGCACACCCACAAGGTAAGTCAATCAACCTACCAATTGCCAAATGGAGTAGAATGTGTCATTACCTGTATCTATGGTATGGATGTGAGCATGCAAGGGAATTTGGTGGCTGAATGTTATGGCAGCAAACAGTAGACACCCATAGTGCCACCATGACATCTGTAAAACATACTAGACTCACCACAGTAGCCAGTACTGCACAGGGTGACAAAGCCCACTGCAGGAAATGTGCTGGGTGACATGTGTGTCCATATGACTCACACATGCCAGTCAAGGAGGTTCACATATCCAACAACAGTCTCAGCCAGCAGGACAGGTGTAGACAAACCCAAACAGAGCCTGTGCTATGGCCTCTGAATGATGCCTATGGGTAACTCCCCCCCAGGTCTACACAGACAGACTACTGCAGGTCAGGCAGTGGGATGTTAGTTCTGAAGGGTAGGAAGTCAGACACTAATATGTAGGGCAACCAAAGCTAAGACCTGTAGTACACTGATATGCCTCTAGTCAGTATGATAGGTTAGAATACAGAATGAAATGGAGTACCTGACATACCAGTACAGTCATAGCAAATGTGTGCAAATGCAAGGTGTGCCCCCCAGCCTATGTAGACATGCAGAAACAGTAAGGTGTACCCCCCAATCATGTGTAGAAATGTAGAAACAGTCAGGTGTGTCCATCCCAATCCAGCGTAGAAATGTAGTAACAGTCAGGTGTTCCCCTCCAATCCGATGTAGAAATGTAGAAACAGTCAGGTGTGTCCTCCCACAATTCTATGTAGAAATGTAGTAACAGTCAGGTGTGCACCCCCATGCTGAAACAGACAGGTTTGCCCCTTCCCCCATTCCAGTGTAGAAATGTAGTGACACTCATGTGTGCCCCCCAGTCCTGTGTAGAAATGTAGTAACATGTATGAGTAGGTATAATACGAGTGGAGCACAGATGCACAGAGGTGCCCAAGGTAGCAGGATAGGTTGTAGCATTTGCACAATATGCAGGTCTGTGTGTGTTAGGATGGTGTGTGTTTCATAATGTGTGAGAGTGGTCAATATGTATGCATGTTGAGGTAAGACCTGGTAGCCATTGCCCACTACTGCTGATGACAGGGACAAGCCGTCAAAACTGCAGTGCCAAAGACAATCCCCACCAGTATAACACATGCTAGCAGTAAGCCATTGTAAATGTGTTCTGGTAATATGTGTCACCATCTGAAATACTGATATGGCATGGCTGTTGGGCTAGATATACAAGCAGTACACAGGGGAAAGTACTCCAGACATACAGTATATATTGTGTCACTGTGAAATGGAGACACCCTTTGCTTTGTACCTACAGGTATGCATCACAGTAACTGGACCTGTAGTAGGGGATACCGGTGATGTCTGCCTGAACACCTGCAGATCACAAAGGAGGTAGGACTGATGTATTGGGAATCAGCTAATGTACCTGCACATGCCAGCATAACTGGAATGCCACATACATATCTGTGTGTCAGATGCAAGTAGTGTCCATAGCACACATGCACCCAGCCACACAAACACCACACACAGGCACCTCTCTGGTAATATCCCTGCTGTGGTGAATGGGTACAGTAGGACCCCACCTGTATATGGCAATAGCAGAAGACTGCAGCATGCAGTGCAGGTGTCCCATCCAGGTATGTCCCTAGCTGTAGGTAGCACCCTGCCAGCATCCACACCACCTGATCAAGACTGATAGAAGGTATTGGCATGAACACCTATCACACCTACCCTGTCACTCCAGGGGAATATACTGTATGATGGTCTGGGACTGTAGGACTGACAGAATGCAATGGCCTGTCACATCTGGCCTGCAGCAACACCTAATGTCCTACAGGTATCTGCCAAAGGCCTGTGTCTTACATGTACTGCCAATGCATGTTACGTCATGGACACCCAAATAACAACATAACACACTCCACATAAGCCATATGCAAGGCCATGTGGATAAACCACAGTAACTTTGTCCCCAAGTCATCACTGTGAGCAAGAATGTCCACCTGACAGTGCAAAAGGACTGAAAACATCACTTTGTATAACAGTGCACATCTGAATATCTCTGCTAACACATGTCACCCAGCACATTTCCTGCAGTGGGTTTTGTCACCCTGTGCAGTACTGGCTACTGTTGTGATGGGGTGATACCCTTAGGGAAAGTATCAGAGAATGTATGCATAATATATGGAAGAGGTTAGAATAATGGGGGGTGGGAGCATGGGCAGCATGGAATGTGCATGGTCCAACACCAAGCTGTGTGCACACACTATCCCTGGCTACAAACACATAAATGGGTGGCTACACACCTGCCCGTACACCACAATAGGGTAAATGTCCTGACCCATGGCCCCTGCCTCTGGCTAAACTGTGCAAATCTGTACAGCTGTGAGGCATTGCCATAGCAAGATAAGGCCATACTGTCATGTTGATGGGCAGACAAGTATGGGATCCTCTGTCAGCACTGTACCAAGGTGCTGAACTGGATACACAAACCCAGCACCAAGTGTCTGCAGCTCCCCCTCCAGAATGGCATAACTTACCATGAATACGTAGGTGTTTGCCCACAATACCGGACACAGCTGCAGCCACCTTTGTCCCCAAGTCATCACTGTGAGCAAGAATGTCTACCTGACAGTACAAGAGGACTGAAAACATCACTGTGTATAACAGTGCACATCTGAATATCTCTGCTAACAGCATTACCATGCAGCTGAAGCAGCACAGACACAATCACCTACAGTACACACTATCCCCTGCACAGTTTGTCCACATATTGCCAAATGATTGACTAATACCCTGCAGAAACAGTATGCTACCTGTAGGTATACAACACAAAGGTCTGCACTGCAGTACAAACTACCTGGAATCGATCCACACATGCAATACAGAAGAGCATACTGGGCATGCTCACACACTTAAACAAATGAAGGCTGTGTCTGAAAACAACAGTGGACCAGACATATCTGGCAGTTGCAGATGTTAATGCAGACACTCCTCAGTATGCACCACCCATGCTTTGCACACACACTGGATAGGAATACAGGCATATATCCAAGAACAACACACTATAATAAGCCAAAAGTAGATAAACGTAGATGTGTGGAAGAGAGTGACTGTCACAATGAGCCATCCATTATGAGGCCTGTCCCACCCAGCATACAGCCAAATGGCTACAACCACATGAGGTTCAGATGTCACTCACTGTAGACTTTAGCCACTGGTATCTGTCAACATTACTGACTATGTGGTGCAAGTTCTAGCTGTGCAACACGACTATACAAGGAAGAAGTCATCTAGCATCTGTATACATGTACTTGTGGAATATAACCCTGAGTGTACCCACATGTGGTGTGTCAACCTCTAGATGAATGGATTATGACCCATGCACACACACACACACACACACACACACACACACACTGCCTTTCTCATAGCCCTACTATGACAAGCCTGGTGAGGTAATCCACTTTGAAATGCACCCTTGTGAAAGGTGTAGGCCAGTAATCTCTGCTGTACTTTCTATAACTGCGAACTGCTGTAGTGTGATAAACTAGTTAGGTAGGAGTTCTAATCCCAGACATGGCAACTGTGTGTGTGTGTGTGTGTGTGTGTGTGTGTGTGTGTGTGTGTGTGTGTGTGTGTGTGTGTGTGTCCCAGACATGGCAACTGTGTGTGTGTGTGTGTGTGTGTGTGTGTGTGTGTGTGTGTGTGTGTGTGTGTGTGTGTGTGTGTCTGTGTAGAGAACAATGCTTTTTAGGCTAGTCACACTCACTACAATTCAAATGCCCTACTTTGGCAAGGCTGCTGATGTCATACACTGTGAAATACACCTTTTGGAAAGTTGTAGCCCAGTAATCTCTATGGCACGTCCTACAACTGCATACTGCTGTAGTGTGATAAACTGGTTGGGTAGGAGTTCTAATCCCAGACATGGCAACTGTATGTGTGTTTCTGTATGTGTAGAGAGCAATGATTTTTAGGCTCGTAACACACATACTACAATTAAAATGCCTTACTTTGGCAAGGCTGCTGATGTCATACACTGTGAAATACACCTTTCGGAAAGTTGCAGCCCGCTAATCTCTGTGGCATGTCCTATAACTGTGTACAGCATTAGTGTGATAAACTAATTAGGTAGGAGTTCTAATCCCAGACATGGCAGCTGTGAGTGTGTGTGTCTCTGTCTGTGTAGAGACCAATGCTTTTTAGGCTAGTCACACTCACTACAATTCAAATGCCCTACTTTGACAAGACAGCTGAAATCATACACTGTGAAATACACCTTTTGGAAAGTTGTAGCCCAGTAATCTCCATGGCATATCCTATAAATGCGTACTGCTGTAGTGTGATAAACTAGTTATGTAGGTGTTCTTATCCCAGACATGGCAACTGTGCGTGTGTGTCTCCGTCTGTGTAGGGAGCAATGCATTTTATGCTAGTTACACTCACTACAATTCAAATGCCCTACATTGGCAATCCTGATGATATAATCCACTGTGAAATACACCTTTGGTGAAGGAGTACTCCCGTAATCCCTGTGGTACATCCTATAACAGCTTCATGCTGTAGTGTGATATAGGACTCTGCTAGGGTTCTATTCCCACGCATGGCAGTTGTGGATGTTTTGAGTGTGTTTCTCTGTCTGTGTATGGAGCAATGCATTTTAGGCTAGCCACACTCACTACAATTCAAATGCCCTACTTTGGCAATCCTGCTGATGACATTCATTGTGAAATACACCTTTGGTGAAGGAGTACTCCAGTAATCCCTGTGATGTGATATAGAACTCTGGTAGGGGTTCTATTCCCACACATGGCAGTTGTGGATGTTTTGTGTGTGTTTCTATGTCTGTGTAGGGAGCAATGCATTTTAGGCTAGCCACACTCACTATAATTCAAATGCCCTACTTTGGCAATCCTGCTGATTTCATTCATTGTGAAATACACCTTTGGTGGAGTACTCCAGTAAGCCCCATGGTGCATCCTATAACAGCTTCACACTGTAGTGTGATATAGAACTCTGGTAGGGGTTATATTCCCACACATAGCAGTTGTGGATGTTTTGTGTGTGTTTCTATCTCTGTGTAGGGAGCATTGCATTTTAGGCTAGCCATACTTACTACAATTCAGATGCCCTGCTTTGGCAATCCTGCTGATGTGATTCATTAATTCATTGTGAAATACACCTTTGGTGATGGAGTACTCCAATAATCTCTGTGGTGTGTCCTATAACAGCTTCATGCTGTAGTGTGATATAGAACTATGGTAGGAGTTCTATTCCCACACATGGCAGTTGTGGATGTTTTGTGTGTGTTTCTATGTCTGTGTAGGAAGCAATGCATTTTAGGCTAGCCACACACACTACAATTCAAATGCCCTACTTTGGCAATTCCACTGATGTCATTCATTGTGAAATACACCTTTGGAGAAGGAGTACTCCAGTAATCTCCATGGTGCGTCCTATAACTGTGTAGTGCTGTAGTGTAATAAACTAGTTAGGTAGGAGTTCTAATCCTAGACATAACGTGTGTGTGTGTGTGTGTGTGTGTGTGTGTGTGTGTGTGTGTGTGTGCGCGTGCGTGTGTGTCTGTGTTTGTAAGTCATATCCTGTGTGGAGGTGGTTGTTAGTGTTCAACAACTGGACTCAATGTGGAGCAGGTTTTGCATATTTCTTCTATGGTGGCCGTAGTATATATCACAATGTCCACCGTAAAGGGATAACAGATGTGAAATAGCCGAGAGGCTGGGGTGCAAATCCATACCCCTACATGTGACATCAAGGTCAGGCAAACAAAGTTAGCAACCCTAGTATCACCCATGTCTCATACACACACACACACACACACACACACACACACATACACACACACACACACACACACACACACACACACACACACACACACACACACACACACACACACACTTGCCTAGGCAACAGCCGCTATATTGGTAGTACCCTGCATATTGCCCATTGATAGTAACCTTGGTGTGATTGCAGTAGGCTACAGAGGGCATGGCACCCTGTCCATCTGTCCAATAGGCACATACATACCAACAGTGCACCTTCCCCATGTTCCGCACTGGACACCTGCAACACCTGTGGTGCCATCAAATGTGACCCACAAAGGACATACCATGCCTGAAAAACATGCCCGGTATGGACAGATGTCACTGACACCAGGGAATGCCAGTATCATGCTATCAATGTATATGCAGGGCAAACCTGCTGTCCATTAACAGTTCCCACCACATGAGGCCAGGACTGGCACATCTGATTATAAGAATCTGTGTACACAACATAGGCCAGACACCCCAGGTAGAGTTCCACATGTCACTGTACATGCATGTTGGAGGTGTGCACATCCCACACACTGTCCATGTCATGGACTAAGGAACACATACATGGCAAGCAATGCACAGCATTGGCCACACGCAATAGTCACCCAGGTGACTGGATGGTGAATACAATATCCACCTGTGTGGGCAAATCCAGAAACTACACCCCTGAGCCACAATGCAGACCAATGTCATGTGGGCTGATGCCAAGGTATACCCATCACCTAGCCTGGTATAGCTGTCTGGCACAGTTGACTACTACACACTTGTGAAGCAATGCACCCATGTATGTCAATACTGGCACCCTGTGAGTGTGTGTTGTATGATGCATATGATCACATTCCCACTCACTACAGCCCCCATTGGCATACCGAAGCATGCTGTCCAATGTTAGACACCTCCACATACCCTTTGCTCATATAACGTCTGTCTGACCCCTGTGGTGCATGTGATACCTGGACAGTAATGTGGTGTGGCAATCTTGCTAGTGATGAGTTGTATTCCTGGCCCTGCCAAGTGTGTCAATGTGAGTGCATCCTTGTGAGAGTGTGGCTGTGTTGATACTGGCACCTGTTTATGCAGACAGGCACATGTACTACACCTTCCGTATAGCTACCATATCCCTGTTGCAAATGTCACTCACCATCACATATACATTTTGGGGGCTCCTCAACATGTAACCTATGTTGTGCATCCAATAACTGCATAGAAATGTGATAGCACTACATAGATGTCAGGGGTTTGATACCCTGTGCTGGTACGTGTGTGACACAAGCATGCTTAAATTTTACTCTCCCACCCCTCCCTGACTTTACTTTGCCTCTGTCTGCCTCTCTCACTCCCTCTCTGGTGGATGTGGAGACCTACGCCTGCATTGCATAGGCAGCAGCATGTGTATTTTAAGTGATGCTCATGATCCGCTGATGGCATCTGCAAGAATTGCAGCCCTACTCCAGCTGATTGCATGTGGAACAGCTGTGGTAACATTCCCATTATACTCCACTATCTAGAAATATCATGTTGGTGTTGGGCCTTTTCATTCACTGTGAGCAGGAACTCATTCTGTTGTTTGGCAAACAGCATCACAGATGGATTGGGGATGTACTTCTAACAACATACACTGTGGAAACAGGGCAACACACAGGAGGGGGATGTGCCTGACCTGACTACAGACTGTAAGTGCTGCTATACTGCATTTGGAGTAATGGTTTAACAGGGTGTATGTGGATACAGCTGTCCTACATGTTTTAATAACTTCCATGTCAGTGCTATGTTTATGAGGAAAACCCATCTGTAGGGTCATCTGCAGACTGGGCAGTGTGTGGTGCCTTTTGTTTCATGTGTTACCCACAGAGCACCTATCTGTGAACTGCAGAAGGTAGTGTGAGGATTGAAATCTGTAGATGGTGGCAGCCATGAGAGTTACTGACTTCATATCCCTCATGGGACATATGTTGCAACAAACCCTGTTACAGCAGTAAATGTATAAGGTTATTACAGCAACATGTCAATATTGGCCCTGTGTATGTGCCTCCAGCCACAACTCTGTCAACCTTTGTACATATGTCATGCAGTAAGAGGTGCATGTCTGCTGTACACCATAATTAGTGACATCATATCTGATAAGCCAGTGAGATATCAGACTGCTACACATGTTATGTATAGTAAGGGTTATATTTGATAACATAACCTGGACATTCTGTGGTTGGGTGTACAGTACTGAGGTCTGTATATGTAAGGTGAATGTCAACAGTGTGTGTATTGTCAATATGTACTGTGGCCTATGTACAGACTGTGGTAGATGTCACTTTTCATAGGTTCATAGGTAGGTACTAGGCTATCTGCCTGAGGGCATTTATAAGCCTAGCCAGAGTGTGTCAGCTTTTGCCGCTCCATTGATTAATTAACTGAGCCTCTGTCAGGAAGGCAAATGAAATGATCCCAGGGCTGTATTTTCTGTTACCCATCCACTCGTCAAGATTTCTCTTGAAGAGTGTTAGTGAGAGGTTCCTGGTCCCATTCTATCTGATGTTACATGCTGCTCCACTGTATGTTACCTGATCGGCTTACATGTTTTTAGGGCCATACACACACATGTCCCATACCACCGACAAGCATTGGACCACACTGTGTAGTGGCCCAGTATATGTTGGGTTAGTGTGTGAGTGGCACATATGAGGATGGTGTTGAACAGATAGTCCATATACTGTAATATTACGCTAGCTTACCATACGTGGCTGTGGCTGTGTTCAGACTGGCTGTGGTTATGCACTTCCACACTGATGTATCGTACTCTGTGCTGTGACATGCCTGTAGAGCCTGCTATATATGCAGGTACATGTGCATTCCCCCTTAGGAAAGGTAGGCCAGTGTTGAGCCAGTCTGCCTGTAGCCTGCAAAGTGCTTTGTTAAACGCCTAGCAGCTTTGTGTACTTACCCTATGGGATGTCATATCCAGATACTTGCCAGATGTACTGCTGCCGGGCCTCCCTTAACAGTCATGGATGTCACACAGAGCAGTGGGATTCTGTACAGATGTATGTCAATATCTAGTGGGTAGTATGTAGTCATGACACCTCTGTACCAGCAGTTATGTTTCAGGTCAGACAGGGGTGTGTGAATGTATAACCTATGGGGGCAAATGTATACCAGTCGTTACGTGTTATACCCACCTACATGGCTGTTAACATCCACAATATCTGTGCTGTAGTCCACAGGAGCATTACATGCTAGTGGCACTGTACCATGATGTCCTTAGGATGTCTGTCAGTAGCCAATGGCGCACATGTTAAAAGAAGATGTGACCTCCCACACACACCATGCCTGTGAAGACAATCCTTAATACAGTAGCATTACTCTACAAATATACCTGCTATACACACCTGACATCCCCTTGCACTACGAAGCTGAAACTATAGGGGCTGAGGTAGGGCTACACTCCATGTTCAGGATATATGGCAAAAATATATGTATATATAATTATCCAGATATCTATATAGATATATACACATATACATATTGACATATATAGATGGATATATATATATATATATATATATATATATGTACATATAAATACATATCAACACCCATATATATATATATATATATATATATATATATATATATATATATATATATATATATATATATATAGATATATATATGTATATATATATATATATATATATATATATATATATATATATATATATATACACACAGAGCAATATATGTCTACACATATACAGATAGGGATACATATGCACATATACTTATGGATATCTTCATATATATCGACAATAGTAGATATATCAGAATAGATATGTATGCACATATAGTTATAGATATCTACATTTATACCAATATAACTAGGCATATCTGTACACATAGGATGTGCATACATATATAGCTATATAGACATATGTCTATATATACATATACATATATCTATATATACATACATGTGTGTGTATATATATATATATATATATATATATATATATATATATATATATATATATACATACGAAGAGATGTACACATGGTCATATATATATGTAACACTATACAGATGTATATGGCTCAAGCCCTTTATCTCAAACTCTGAGATTCTGCCCCCAAGATTTCATTGTCTCAGAAATGACCGACTAAATAAAAAAGGTGTAGGCACTACCCTAGTCTACTCCAACCTTCTTTCCTTAATTCCCCTCCAAATTTCAATTCCTCAGTTCCAGAACACTGAACTAACTGCTGGAATTCTAAAACTAAATAAACATAAAAATATCTGCATCATTGCCCTATATATCTCACCTGGTAACAATATCTCTACACTTGAAAATATTCTCCTATGGGCTTCTACTGAAATTAACTATGAAACTTATATCCTTGGTGATGTGAATATTGACTGGAATAAATTCAATTGCCCCTCTCCCTCCCTATCCATTAACCTGTATAACTTCACTCAAATAATCCTCTCCATCACTCGACTTAACAAAATAAACCCTCCCAGATCCACTATAGATTGGATCCTAGTCTCAGATCCAAATAAAATAACCAATTCTGGCACAATTCCTGATACCTTTAGCCGACCACCTCCCAGCCTTTATGCATAGCTGAACTAGTTTCTCCCCATACCAGCATCAATACATTCAAACTTGTAACCTCAGTATCTTCAACCCAACTACTTTCTCAAATACTTTCAAACAAATGAACTGGCAAATTCTAAACATCCTTCCTCTTGACAAGGCTATAGAATACTTCAACTCTGTCTTCCTTGATACTTTAAACTCACTAGCCCCACTAAGAAATAAAAAGATAAAAACTAAAACTGCTCTTTGACTATCTAAAGAGACAAAACAGAGTATGCACCATAGAGACAAACTATGGAAGCTTTACCAAAACAATAAACTGGCCAGTACCCTGCTCCAATATAAACAGCTCCACAACCATTCATAACGACTAATCACCAAAGACAAAAAATCCTACTATATTAAACTTCAGTCCAATAACAATAAAACCCCCCAAAAATTCTGGAACTCAATAAACTCACTCCTCAATCCAGGCTCCAAGAATAATCCCTGTCCTGACCCAAGTAAATCTGACCTCAAACTAGGCTCTGAATTTAACTCATTTTTCATAGAAACTATTACTACCCTCACCAAGACATTTCCCAGTAATAACCCAACTGCTCTACACTCTTCTCTTCTAACTCATCTCATCTGTTTGAACTCAAACCCATCTCCACTACCTTTATAAAAAAACTTTTGTCCAAACTTAAACCTTGCTCTAACACTCCTGACAATATTCCCTCTTCCTTCCTAAAATGTACTGCTGATGGCATTGCTCTTCCAATCAGCATCATTAACCGATCTATAAAAGAATCATATGTCCCCAAACTCTGGCGCTCAGCTTATATTCTTCCTTTTCATAAAGGAGGCAAAAATACCAGTATCTCAAACTTTCACCCAATTGCTTGGCTCTCACCAATCTCCAAAATCCTAGAAAAATGCACCCACCTCCAACGTATGCCTTTCCTGACCCTAAACAATCATCTCACTCTTACCCAGCATGGCTTCCGTCCAGGCCATAGCACAATAACCACTCTACTCTCTTTCCTAGAAACTGTCAATCAAGCCCGAGATTCAGGACACTTAGTTTCTACTGTTTTACTTGATCTGTCTAAAGCCCTTGATACTGTTTCCCACAAGCACATTCTCTGTCATTTCTCAAACCTTAATCTCTCACATAATGCTTTATCCTGGTTCTCCAGCTATCAGACAGATCACAGGCAGTCAAATGGAAGAACTCCATCTCTTCCTTCCTACCTACCCCAACTGGCATGCCACAGGGATCCATCCTTGGGCCAATGCTTTTTAACATCTTCATCAATAACTTTCACACTGCTATTCCTGATGCTAAAATCATCCAATATGCAGACGATTCAACCTTAGTCTGATCTGCCTCAAACCTCTCTGAATTGCTGACTAAAACCCAAACTGCCTTCTCAACAACTGAAAACTGGAAGCGCCAAAACCACCTCTCTCTCAATGCAAGTAAATCAAAGATTCTACTATTCCCTCCCACAAAGACCCTCTCCTACGATAAAAACAACTTCAAAATCTATAGTCAAACCAACTCACCTATAGATGTGGTCCCCTCTGCCAAACTACTTGGCATTACTGTAGATGAACACCTCAAGTTTGATATTCATATTCAACAAAATATTAAGAAAACCCACCAAAAGCTAGGTATGCTGTATAGCAATAACCACTTTCTCTCCAACTCAACCAGGCAAACTCTGGCCTCAACTTATCTTCTTCCTTCCTTATTATATGGAGCCCCTCTGCTAACCAACCTGTTCTCCTCCATCACCTCTAAACTAGAAAATTGCTACAACAAAATCTCTAAATTTGCCTCTAAATCTAAAAATATCATCCATCACTGCCTAACCCTACAATCCCTGAATTGGCTTGAACTCCCAAACTACCTAGAGTATTTCCAACTCACTACTGCATATAGACTCATATTTCACCCAACAAAATGTCCCGCTCTAACTAACATCCTTCCCCCAACAGAGCTCTCAGATCTGAAAAATCAGAACTTAATTACTATCCATAAACCTAAATGTCCTGCTGGCCAATGTCTCCTATCTTTCCCACTAGGCAAAAAATGGAATTCCCTTCCCTCCACACTAAGAACCATACCAAACTCAGAAAACTTCAAAACCCTGTCCACTAAATGGAAATGTACCTGCCTTCACCCAACCAAATCAAAGGGGGTTCTCTCTCTGGTTCCCAAGCTCTACAACTCTCATAGTTATCTTTCTATGAGCTTATCTAAGCTCTCAACAATTTCTGTAGCATCTCTCTAAGCTCTCAACAACTCCTACAGCTACCCTTACACAGCCCAACCTTGTAAGTATTGTAAATAGCATTCTACTGTTGATGTGTGTATGTAAAGCATATTTACATTTTCTTAAAAGGTTTGTATGTAAATGGTTTCCACACCTAACACACATCTGTTTTCCTCAAATGAAACTGTATGATCCCTACCTTCAAGCTTAATGAATTTGCTAACTATGCATGATATTGAATGCATTTATGAGTAACTATTCTACATAATATTATCTTTAATATTAACTATCAGTTGTATCTAAATTGTATAATGCATCTTGGAGCTTTTCTCCCTGGGCTTCCACTGAAAATGGGTCAATTCAGCCCAATGGACTGCCCTGGTAATAAAACTGCAAATAAATAAATACATAAATAAATGTGTATACAGACATATGTATGAGTATATATGTGTATGTACATGTAGACCTATACAGACCAATTATATGTATACAACTATATTCCTGTCATGAGTAAACTCACGGTTGTGTATACCCTCCCAGATGTATCTCACCATATGTATCTGCTATGTGCACATTATGATAAAACTACATGTGTGATGTAACAGTTATATTAATAACAAGGACTACACAATTCAGGGACTAAAGGCAATTGTTCAATACTACTCAAAATGTGTATTGACAGCTATATTGGTAAAACAACAGCTGTTTTCACAGTGGTCATGGCATAGTGGTTAAGTGCTGTGACTTCAGTGTACAGGGTCCAAGACCTGCAAGGGCTGTTCATGTTGTTGCTGGGCAGAACAAGGGCTGTTGGATACAGAGTGATTAAGGCACTTTTGAGCAGTTGTAAGTGGGTTTGCATGGATTTGCACGGAGGTAAGCACTGTTAACTTCTGGTTACAGTTTCTTATACTCAGTTAGCTTCTAAATTGCTTAACCTGTGTAGGTATTGCTTACCCCCATGCAAACAGGCTTAAACCCACTTACTGCTGCTTAAAAGTGCTTACTCCTACTTACCCCCGTGCTAATTTCTTTAAAAGAAAAGAAAAAAGGGTTGATAGGAAAGTGGTGAAAAAGGGGCACAAAGAGGGAAAGACAGTAGGGAAAATAGCTAGGGATGTGCAGGAAGGGTGTGGGGAAGGTCCATAGCTGTCCATTTTTTTCTACAGCAACAGCTGTGCATATACACTGAGTTTGGAGTTTGGAGATAGATTTGGACACTCAAACCCCTGGGAGGGGGTGAGGACAACAATAATAAGTTGTGGTGCCAATTAAACCAGATTAAATGTGTCCAGTGGATGTGTGCAAAATGGACAGCTATGTATGGGACGATTTTTTTTGGGGGGGAACAGATTGCCCTTTTTTTTTTTCAGGTGAGAGTGGAATGTTGGGGAGGGATAGTAGGTATATTTGGGGAGGTAGGTTGGGTAGGTTAACAGACAAGACAAACAAGACACATTCAGGGATGGTATGTGACACATGTAGGGGGTAAACACCTTGATGGGGAGATGTGTTGCGAAATCAGAAGCCCATGAGATTCCTAGTGAACACAGTGTGACTGAGGTCCCCACCCATGGGCAGTTACCACTGCATCTGCACAGCCCTGAAGGTGGCTGTGCCGGGGGTGAGTTGCAGAGCCAGGCTGACCCTCTAATCGCGACATGCAGCCCTCGAGCTGGCATACCAGGTCACCAAATTGCTGGTTGAGCTCGCTACGCACCACGACCCAGACCTGGCAATGGGTGACAGGTTCCTGTCCATGCCCACTCCCTGGGGACGGTTCACCCCATCCCCTGAGGTGGTTCAGGACCAACGGACAGGGAGGTCCCGGGTTGGGCCCCAGACATGCTGATGCCTGGTGCCACGGTCAACTGAGGTGGGACAGGTGGGTCTGCTGGGATCGGCCTTCCCAAAAGTGCTACAGTGTTTAGATTTTACCATCATATGTGGATTAGTAATAGTCAACACATTCCAGGGTTAGGTATAACAGCATGCATAGATATTCCTATTATCCCAGACACCAGATATGGAACAGTTGCATAGCAAACTGCATATATGGGACCACAGTGGTAATAAGAACAGCATGCAGGTACATTGATGGCACCGTGACACCAATGTTGGAATAATTCAATATAGCACATGCATGAGAGCAATTAAAATATTTATCAAACAACAGGACATTATCAGAACATTGGAGTCATTACATACTGGTTGGGGTGGGTATATTATTTATTGTTGGAGATAAGGTGGGGGGAGAAAGATGCCAATTAACAACTAGTATATTCCTGTAGTCCATGTTACTTTAGTAGTCACTGCTGTTATCTGTACCTTACACGTCTTGCTACACTACCCTATAGCCTTAGTTTGGACAGTGATATGGCTGTCATCATTATACATGAACTTGTTTTACCTGCAGTATACACCTCTTACCTGGTATACCTGTGGAGGGAATTTATGTTAACACTAACTGTTTCTACATATACATCCAGATTCTGGGTTGATGTTGTGCACATGGCTATCCCACTCTTTCTGCACAGACTCTGGCCATGTGTTGACCACATGCAGGTATACCGGGACGTATCTAGAATATTGCCCTCTCCAACCTTTAGTGACTTGGCACACACATATACATGCTTTCATACACAATTATATTATGTAGCACAGTGTGGGTGACAGTGATCAGTGGTACTTTATTATTCAGAGAAACTGCAACACTCACAATTCCCTAAAATACCAGAGTAAACAGTACCAGTATAATGATTTTTATTTCTCAGCACAATGTTCATATCCAACATACCTGTGGGAGTAGTTTGTTAGCACTACCTGAATGTTGCCACACAAAGTTCCAGATTACACATTAGTATTATGCACATACATCTCACTCTGTGACTGTACACACTCTGGTCACAGCTTTACAACATGGGGGTGTAGATAGGACATAGTTGGCTTAGTACTCTCCTAACAGTTTTGGGAGTTGCTGCAGTGACAGGTTTGTTCACATAGATGTTGGACAATCACTTGTATTCCATGTTTGCTGGCAAAATATCTGGGATCATCCCACAGACTTACCAGGGGGTCAGGGGGACATGCAGCAGATATGGACCCATATACTGGACATTCTGGTCTCATCTGTACAGTTGTGGGGTATGATTCTGTATGCAGCCTACTTCCACTCCCGGGATTCAGACCATGGCTATGTCTGCTACAACTTAAACACTGTCCATCAGAGTTGTGTGTGCTATATAGATATTGCTGTATATCTCCTATCTGCTTTCTGTTCTATAATTCTCCTGTGCTTTTGCATTCTGACCTTGTATTACAACACTCTTATACAGATTTCCTAGACAGTTATATTTTGTAGGACAGTGTGGGTGACAGTGATGCATAATACTTCATAAGTCAGAGCAACTGCATCACTCACAATGTTCATAAAACGAAAAATCACTGAAAAAAAAATAAAAAAAAAGGATCCAGACCACAAATGAAGGTGTAAAAAAGCTTTATGTACTTGCGCTTTCGTCTAAAAAAAGACTTCTTCAGATACAAAAAACACAGGTTCTACACATAACTTATATAATTCCTCATGGAACATCCTATTAAAATTTAAAGAAACACTGGCAATAAACTGAGACAAAATGTAAAATATAACACATGGTGAAAATCTGAGGATCAGCCATAACCATACAGCAAAGATAAATAAAATATAAATTTATGTTATTTTGTTTAACAAGGTGATATTTAAACCCTAACTGCTTTAGCTAACAAAACTGGCTTAATGCTGACATATTCATTAAGACCAGGTAAAATGTTGGCCCTCAGCCTGAGCTGCCATTTTAGTTCTTTATTTAATAAAATATTTTTATAATCACCCCCTCTGGCATTATTTCTGACAACTTCAATAATGCCAAATTTAAAACCACAAAATGAAGCACATAACTCTGGATGTTTGAACAATGCGCTACTATCTTTACCTGTCCTTATATCGTAAATATGCTCATATATTCTGTCTCTAAATGCTATCTCAGTTTTTCCTACATAAAATGCAAGACATCCACCGCATACAGCCAGGTAAACCAACATCTTAGTTCTGCAATTACCCTTACACAATCTCACGAAACTGTTAAGCCCATTCTTCAATCTTATATGTGCTTCCCTAAAAATATGGGGACATTGACTACAACTTCTACATGGAATGGTAGCTTTGTTTGTAAATCGAACATTACTATCAATCTGTTCAAAGATTTTCTTAAAAAATTTTCCTGTCCTATATGTGAATATAGGTTTGGGTCTTACTGCTTCAAAAAGATCTTTATTGGTTTTCAGCACACTCCAATTAGAACTAATGATACTAGTAAAGGTATCAGAAAATGTTGTAAACTCTGTCACACATGACCCCTGGAAATTCTTTACATCTCTCTTCTGAGTCCCTGTGATGACAAATGGTTGACCTAACAAGGGCTTATACTTCTTGCCCCATTCCTCATAAACTTCACCTAGTATGTCACATACACAATTTAAAGGGTATTTTCTTTCAATAAACTTTTTACCCCAAAAAATGAATTCTCTCTTCAAATCATCCAAATCTGAGGTCATCCTCGCTATCCTAACTGCTTGTCCCTTTATGAGACTTTTCTTTTGAAATGTAGGATGATGGCTCTCATAGTGCAGATAACTATTGCACCAGGTGCCTTTGCGATAAATTTTAGATTTAAACCCCTTATTTGTTTTGACAAACGTAATTGTCCTTGATTATAATTATATCAGTTTTCAAGGTGAATATTTCCAACAGGTTAGTGGGGTGGCTATGGGGGTGGCTTGTGCCCCCATTTATGCCAATCTTGTTATGTTGGAATAGGAGGATAGGCATGTTTTTGTCAGTCCATTTCAATATAATATTAAGCTTTACCTTAGGTTCCTTGACAATATTTTTATTTTATGGAAAGGGACAAAAGAAACTCTTGCATTATTTATGCAATATTTGAATAATAGTACCAGTTTTCTCTCTTTCACACATACATGGCATTATGATACTATTAATTATCTTGATACATCTGGGATCATCCTACTGATTTCCCAGGGGACAGGTTGACAAGTAACAGATATGGGCTACTTTACTGGACATTCTGGACATATCTTTACAGTTGTGAGGTATGATTCTGTATGCAGACTACTACCACTGGTAGGATTCGAACCATGGATGTGTGTGCTAAAAAAACAACCGTTCACATCTCAGTTGCATGTGCTATTCGGGTTTTGTTGTCTGCCTTTTCCCTGTTTTCTGTCTGTGTTTCTCAGTTGTACTAAATGGGCTCTGGGGATTACACCAGTCATATACAGGCATTTCTACACATTCTATTTATGGTGCACAGTGTGGGTAACATTGCTTATTACAACAGTACTATTACGTGAATGCAAATGCACATTACCATATGATACCAGAGTATACACATGTAGTCCAGCAGTTAGACCTTTATTGTCAGGCTATTATGCTTTTATTTACATACATACTATATGAGTCTTTTCCTGCCATATTCTCTGGTGTAAGCAGTACTTGCCTTAAATAATACAGGTTTTATACAGGCGATTAATTTGCTAAAACTTTTAGATTTATTTCCTATGACAGTACATGCAAGAGTATTACTGACCTGCCTCGCATCGCAACCTCTCCAGGTGATTGCCATGGGCCTCATGGTTCATGGCCCACTTGATTGCAGCTGTGGAGGACATGAGAGGAATATTTAGCCATACCTATCCATGATATACATGAGCTGGCAATTATTAAACAGGTAGGGGACTGATACACACAGGTGGAACATCCCCTGCCATTCTAGCCTCTTGGATCCACTGGTCAAAGAGGTCCCCCTTACACCACTTCAGGTCGGCATAGTGATGCCTGACCTGCTCACCAGTTCGGGGTATGCCAGTGGCACTGATGAGGTCACAGGCGAGATGGTCCCAGGCATCCGCCTTACATTGGGAGCCCTGGTACTGGCCCTGCAGAAGTCTCTGTTCATGGTCTTTGACAAGGAGTCCTGCCATGACTCTGGACTCCTGGATGCACCAGTGCTGCACCCAAAAGCGCATACCCTCTCCCCTTCCTGACATAGTGCCTGCAAGGGAAGCTACAACCAGTTATGAGATGTATTCCCACCTCTTGGGTTTAAGTAGGGCTGATTTCCTGCACTTTTTCATGATTGGCCAGTTTTGAAAAGGCTACGCTATGTGCAAACCTGCTTACCCACGGTTGGCATTGTTTAAAGGGATATAACACTGGGCACATTGAGTTAGCTGCCCTACACATTGCTTACACCTCCTAAGCTGACCTGTGCAATGCTTAACATTGCTTACATTTGACTTTGCTTATATTTCCTTTTTGGCCTTGATTTTTTTATTCATTACATCTTACATGTATGCCTGGTATCCATGATTCATGTGTACGCACACTGTATGGGTTCCTTGGGTTTTATTGGGGACTTCAACACTCTATTACAATTGCACCTGACTTCTGGGCTTACTGTTGTACTCCATTTCACATATTTATGTTATGTAGTGGGTTATGGAACATATGTCTGTCTACTGATTCATTTCACAGGTTCAGCTTGATTTTACTATAGTGAAGACTTGTTTGCTGATACCTCATTCTTTTGTACTTCTGTGATGGCATGGTGGTTAACTACTGTGACTATGGTGTATAGGGTCCTGGGTTCAAGACCTGCAAGGATGTTTATTTTGTTGATGGGCAGAACAAGGACCATTGGATACAGAGTGATTACAGCACCTTTGAGCATTTGTAAGTGGGTTTGTGCAAGGGTAAGCAGTGCTAACCTCTGGTTACATATGCTTACAGAGAGTTAGCTTCAATATTGCTTAACCTGTGTGCATATTGCTTACCCCTGTGCAAACGGGCTTAAACCCACTTACTAGTGTTTATACATGCTTACTACTGCTTATTGGTGCTTATACCTGCTTACTAGTGCTTTATTCATTATGACACTGACACCTCACATGTGCATTTACTACAGTACTCCAGTTCATAAATATATGTTATTTAGTGGGTTATGCAACAAAAATATTGGTCATAACGTGCTTTGCTAGGGAAAATAGAATGTGCTGCAGTGGGACTTGAACCGGGAATGCCTGCTCATAAGGCGAATGCTCTGCCTACTACACTATTGCTATGCTGCTTCATTTGCATATATCTTCCTCGTTATCCTCTTCAGCCATTTAAGCTGCATTAACCGTAGCTAAGCATTGTGCAAACCCGCGCACCTATGGTTAACTTTAATCAGAGTTTAAAAAAAAATAAAAGGGTTTGTTCATTTTATTTCTATATACTTGCTGTTGTACACAGGGGGGACTGTTGGTGGGGATATGCGGACACCTATGAGTGGTCTCACTCATTTCTTAGCCCTTTCAGCTGTTCTTCATTGCAGGGGCGTGCATATTCTGAGAGCTCTGCTGTCAGACACCCCCCCTGCAGTCTTACATGCTCTGTGTAAGATTAGGAGCTCAGGCAGCACGCCTCATTACTATGCATGGTGCGCTGTCGTCCTGCTCCTAAATGGCCACTTCCATACAGGACTAAGTCAATCCAGGGGTATATTTTTTTATATTTTTTATGTGGCATACATGATAATACAACTGATGACCCTAAATATACTCAAGAAATGCATTTGTAAAAGTTTTTTACATTAATGCATATGTTACCCTATATGCAATGCTAAGCTAGTCCCATTGAGCTGGCTATCTGACTAGATAGGTTAATTCAGGGAAAAATAATTGAACATGCTGAATGTGTCATAATGTGTTTGGCTGTGATACCCCCCCCCCCCAAATTTCCATTGTATTCCTTATTGTGGTACATATGCCATCACTGTGCTTCTTGTCAGCTTTACAAATCTCTCTACTTCTAAGGTAGTTTGCTTACAAAAAGTACTTTATGGTAATAAATACAAGACCACAAAAAAGGCCAGCAGATTCGAAGAAATAAATATTTATTTATAATGATGTACAGACCGGTTTCAGTCTAATGACCTTTCTCAATGTAACCAGGTCATTAGACTGCAACCGGTCTGTACATCATTATAAATAAATATTTGTTTCTTCGAATCTGCTGGCCTTTTTTGTGGTGTTACTTTTACTTTGACCTTGCAGTTGCCGTCCGGGCGAGGAGTTTTGTTTTCGGAATAAATACAAAACGACTTAAAAGAATGAATAACAATGTGTCTTTGAATTGCTGTTTTAGATTAAATGTGTATTACAGAAATATAAAAAATGAATTTACCAAGTGAAATCTCAATGACTTAATCTTTGACACCAGTCCGATCTTTTTTAAGCAGAACTATGCCATAGTCAATGTAGGACATTATGTTTCAAAGTAATGATTTGCAGAGGTAGAGTTTCTGTTTCACAGCTCATTGATTGAAAACCACATAACAGCTTATCACTTTATAATATTTATAATGTGCTTTAAATAATAAATAATAATAATAATAATAAAGAATTGGAATGAATGAATAATTCAACTACTGAAATTACTTTCTGCATCCCTTATTAGTAAGAGTTCATGGCTGTGCCTACCAGCTCATGAATTTCTGCTTGTTGGGTTCCACAGAACCTTATTGCCTTCTACAATTATGTTCATTTACTTAGGCGTATATTGCAATATTGCTTCTTTTAATAGAGGACTTTGTAATAACCCTCTTTAAATCATCAATTCATTCAAAGCACTAAATCCCTTAATTCCCTTGCTGTGTGGATTATGATAATAGCTTCTATTCTATTGCTCTACATGTAGCCATCAACAATAATCAGACACAAAAATGGCAACCCTAAATACATTTTGGCAGAAAAACAATTTAAGTATATAGACTCTGTTGTGATTCGAAGCAAACTAACCTGCCATTTTTATAAAAACAAGCTAGGTTGTTGAATCTGTACTATCATTTCATCAGCCTTAGCATGACTGCAGTTTGTAAAAAATCCACTTTGCAAAGAAATATTATCCATTGGGTTTGCCAGTACATGCAGTTAATAAAATACCTTAAAATGGTGAATGCAGTTATATCCTGCATTATCTCTGCATAACTGTTTCCTCAGTTCAAACCATTAACTGTAGAGCATTTACTGACAGGCTTCTGAATCAAAAATCTGTTTTGGTATGCCACCAGTTCCAAAAAAGTATGAAATGATGTATGTGCTCACTATCTTGACCTTTGATGAGAACATACTTCCCAACTATACAATACTGTTAAGTTTTCGTCAGTATTGCAGTGTAACTTCAGACCTTTATACCAGTAGCAGAAAATGGCCAGCTGTAAACTGTAATCATTATAACTGGAACACTCATAATTGCAATTTAGGCACACATAAAAGGATTGCTTGCTGCAATCTGTAGTATAGTATATATACCTGTTATGAGGTGGGTAGACTTAAAAGCAAAAAAGTTATATTTTAGGAGTTGTTAGTCTTAAATGTAAAGGTAACAGAATAGAGTCAAATAATTGCATCAATGCATTGTACATCACAAATGAGGTTACTAATGTTATCCCTTTTTTCTCTCATCTCAACCCTTATCATCTCTTTTTTTTTTCCACAGCACAGCAGGGTAGGCCTGCCCCACAAGATCCTCTTGCCCCACTCTACCAGCTACAGCACCATGGCCCAGTACATCTGGGACACAACCTGGCAGCACCCCCTCTGTTGCCCCTTTACTACCTGTCTCCTCAGGTAGTTCTGCCCTGCAGGATAGGCTAGTGGTTCTCTCCAGGAGCAGTGGTGCAGGTGGTAATTTTATCATCTATGACAAACTTCTAGGGTTGATGCATAGGATTGTGTGCCACACTGTTGGTGCATGCCTACACTGGATGGAATGCCTGTTCTTCATCACTGTACAGAATACTAGGAGGAGACACAGACATCAGGCACTGCAGCCATCAGAGCATTGAGGTGACAGTGATGACTGTGCAGTGGGTGAGGACTCGATTCTCACTATCACCCAGCTTAATGACTATGGGTCCCAGATGCCCCCACCCTTATCCCAACCGTGGTGTTCACCAACCTCTTGTGTCCTTCACCATCCCCATGTTTTGTATTGTATGTCCTGTCTGGCTGCAATTGCTTCCTCAACTATCCACCCTACTTGATCCAGACATACCTACTTCCCTTTCCCAACATTCCTCTCTCTCTCTCTCTCTCTCTCTCTCTCTCTCTCTCTCTCTCAAACAAACAAAATGGGCACTTTTTCCACAAAAAATATTCACCCCATACATAGCTTTCCATTTCATGCATGTGTCTTCTTGACACACTTGATTCAGACCAATTGACTATACAACATAATCGTGCTGTGCTCACCCTCTCTCTCCAGAGGTGACGGTGCAAATTCACATAATATTCTGCACATATGATCATATTTTTACTGTTGAAGAAATAGATAGCTATGTTTCTTTCATACCTCCCTCTTGCACATTCCTGCCCTGATGTCACTTTGTTTTTCTCCCTGCTTGCTCCCCTTTTCACCATGTACCTATCTTCCTTATTTTTTTCTTTAAGACTTATTGCATGATGGCCCCTTAGTTTGCAATGTTTCCACATGTAGTTTTATGTTATACAAAGGAAATGGACAATAAATACCAATAATAAAGCATCATATATACAGTTCCATAGCACAGTGAGCAGCTGGTTTCTGCAATGGTTAGCAAAGTGTACACGCATGTGAGATACACCTGTTTGCACGTAGGTAAGCAGTGCGCAAATGCAAGCCACATTGCTAACTTCTGACAGTTAGTATTGAGTATCTAACATATACCTGCTAGTTATCAGGACCACATTTGTGCAATAGTAAGCAGAGCACAGCAATGGCAAGCAATGCATGCACAGGCGGTTGCGTATGTGTTGTTGGCAAAAGTAAAGGCCATGCCGGTACAGATAGCAGGAATACATTTACAGGACAATAGTACACAGTATACCTGCAGCCATACATATGATCATAAATGCTATAATACATAGAATACTAAATCAATAAAATTAATAGTGTATAGAATATGCTGTATTCAAACCCAGGACCATATGTATGGCGGTCGTACACTTTACAACAATAACAACAAAAAAAAAAAAAACAACAAAAACCAGAGTAGGAAATTCAAACAGACCTTTAATATGCAGTTGTACACTTACACCTGTTGCCAAAAGAAGGTTGAGGAAACAGTTGCCTATGTTGCACTTCATTGCTGTAAACTACAATGTCGCAGCAGTAAAACTAAGGTTGCATACACTGTACCGGAACCCAGTACCATCTGTACTCCAGGCTGGGTTTTCACAATGGCCAAAAGCATTAATTGAATGTATCCAGTTTCTATTTTTGTCTGTCTACTTCCTAGGTGGTCTGATTTCTCCTGTTTCCTCAATGCTGTGCTTTGCACAAACCAGATAAGCACAGTAAAACTTGAAATCTATTTGTTCTCTGGTTCCACTGTTTGCACTACTTGGCACATCACGTAAAAAGTGAATTAAAAACAAGAAACATAAGAAAAGAAAAAAGGGAGACATCGTTCAAATGAAGAAAAGCAATGTATGACATACACAGTAAAATGATAGTACACATGAGATATTTCTACATAGTTCAGGATATAAACTCTCATACCAATACAGCTTCAGAAAAGTGGATGGATGCCTTATTCTTCTTAGTGACACAAACAGCTTTGCAACAAAGCACTAATGTCATTCTTTACATATCTAAATACAACAAAATGTACACTGCTATCAAATCATCATCTGTTATTTGTACATTTATTTATCTTTATTATATTTGGACTTAGTGATCACACAACCTGTTATGATTATGCTTGCAGATATACAGCTCTGTCTTACATTTCTGTGTTTCTTGGTAATTCATGACTTATCTGACCAGTAGTGTGAGACATGCAGTGTGTAAGCCATTCCATATCATTGGCGTTAAAATGTGTGAGGATATTAACTGGTAGTAATGTGATATGCAGTTGCTAGCAACTGAAGGCCAGGTTGGATGGCACAAAAAAAAAACATATGCTGTTCTTTTGGGGGAAACATAGGTGAGTTACTGTTATGACTTGAACAAGGGTATACTTCTCTTTTGGAGGGGACAAAGTTTAGTTACTCTTATAGCACAAGCAAGCATAGCCTGTTCTTTTAGGGGGGAACAAAGGTGAGTTACTGCAATGGCACAAATAAGGATATGATGCTCTTGTCACTATCCTTATTCTGCATTCTGCCTTTTCTTTTGATCTGGGGAAGGGTGTTAAGTCAGAAACTGCAATGTTTATTATTACTTTCTAACTTTTCTCTTTAATGATTTACCAGTACAAAGGTATGGTGTTAAACTGACATTATGCAGTGATCATTAGTACTTTTGAGAGTTATGACTGTATCTTTGATGTCTGAGGCCTACTACTTACTAATGGACACATATAATTAAAATACATCTCTGCTGTCAAATGTTAAGGTACTTTCTGTACAAATCCATCACTATTTACTTGGCTACTGTACCAAGTTAAGAAATACAAAGATATGCCATAGTATTATTGAAGAATATACTCTAGGTTCAGGACTTACCTTGCAAATGCAGCAGTTGACATAGTTTTAGTTCAGGGCTGACTCTGTTTAATGCAAGCAATACACAGCCAATACATGGAGTGATAAAGGTCATGTGAGTTGCCTGACATCAATTTAACTATATGTATGTGAGTAGGATAAATTTATTAGGCACCTAGGTGGTCAGTGAATGTGCAATGCATTATATCTTAGCCAAAGCAAGGGCATAAAGACCATGCCTACATCTGCCTCCAGCCACAGCAGCTGGTGGTTCCTCCTCCAAGTCCTCCTCTGACTGTGGCTATGGTGTCCTAAACATTGGTGAGAAGATGTGTGTCCCTTCCCCTTGCTGATCCTGCTGCAGTTGTTTCTGCAGGATCAGATTGTGTAGCATAGCACATACTATGAAGATTTGTGTACATTTGTGTGGATTATCCAGCAGGGCTCCACCAGATGTACCTAAGCACTGGAACCGTGACTTCAGCAGTCCAAACACTCACTCTACAATGTTTCTAGTTTGAGTGTGTGCCTCATTATGGCATTTTTCTGTGGCTGTGTGTGCACTTCTTATGGGTGTCATCAGCCACATTTCCAACACATAGCCAGCATCCTCCATTAAATGGCCCTGTGGGATGTCCTCCATAATAAACATCTGGTACAGCTGTGATGTGTGCCAGGTATGAGAGTCATGATAAATGTTAGGGTTGCCACCACACACATTTAAGATAATTCTCTGGCCATTACACATGACTTGGCAGCTGATGGAGTGGTATCCCTTTCAGTTAATGTAGATTTTACCCTGCTCATCAGCTGGTGCCTTAATGTGTACATGAGTGCAATCTATGGCACACAGTATTTCAGGGCAGTGGGCTATATGGTAGAACTGTTGCATATTGCTGGCCCTCTCCTCAGAACTATGGGGAAAACATATGTGCTCACTTGCATGTATGAGCATAGCACCCAGGAACTGGTAGAGGATCTTGGATGCTGATGCCTGTGACATACCCATCATGTCCCCAGTTGGTCTTTGAAAGATAGCTGTAACTAAGATTCTAAGGGATATACATACTTTAGTTTCCATTGGGGTGGATTCCCCTCTGTTGGCTCTTGCTCTGAGTTGAGGGCAGTAAAGTTCATATAGTTCTTATAGTGTGTCCCTATCCAACCAGTAGCGGTCTATAATCTCCAGGTTATTTAGCATCTGAAAAGTTACCTGGGGGCTGAAAACTATTCTCCTTCTCGGTTCTCAGCCTAGGCCTATTGGAATCAGCAGCAGCACCACTGGCTTCAGCCTGTAGCATATACAGATGGATCAGAGCAGCAGCAGCCCCTAGCATTGTGTCCCTGTAGATTTTCTGTGTCTGTATTCCAATAGTATTGATGTATGCAGGAAGAACCAGTATGGAGTCGACATGTATGGTTTACAGCTTGTTGAATAGTTCCACCTTGTTGGATTGGTTCAGTAACATGCAATTCACTCACTTATGTTGTAATTAGCATCTATTAAACACACCTGCTGCATGCTCATTATTGCACTATGCACATCCGTGCACTTTCACACACCTCCGCATAAATAAGATAATCACAGGTAAAACTGGTATTACTTCCCTCTGGTCCCCTGATATCATACAAACATGGAGCACAAAAAGTGAAGGAAAGGTTGCACATGCTCTACTAGCTCAAGCCCTACATATACACATGCTGCCATAGGAATAGTTACATGAGAAGCACAAGGAAACCGGCCATTCATTCTTCCATTTGCCATGATTATGCTAAGCACCACATCATACAAACAATGACCAAAATAATAAAAAATACTTAAACCAGACAGCGATGACACATTTTCCCAAGAAATGAAGAGGAGGTTCCATCTTAGTGAAACAGAACATATGAATTGTGCACTGCTTACTTGCATTTTCCCCCTTCACAGACCTGCATGTGCACTTCTGTAAGTCTAACCTGTCACACCCCATGATGTCATCATTCACTGTTGCCATCCATTGAAAACAAACACTGAGGGATTGCCTTCATGATGTGAACATCCCTATGTTTCCAATTTATTGGGATTCAGCAATTCTAATGGGTTCAGACCTCATTTGCATCTTCATTATGCTGACAGACCTGAATCTACATGGTTGGCAACTGTGTAGCCAGGGAAACTGAAGGGGAGTTGAATATTGAACACACAAGGGAGGGTACTGCTTTGCCATATATCTGCACAGAGGAATACTGTTTTTTTGAGAAAATATGCCTGTATTTCATCACATACATACTGCATATGCTTACATGCCACTATGAATAGTCTGTTTCATGGGGTTTACACTTTTAGCTGTCTGCATTAGTTATACGTGTATTCTTCATTTGGGGGTGGGGGAGCAAATCTGCATTAATGTCATGGCCCTTAAAAAGGATATATTGCTATTGTTGCTCTCCTTTTGTTGCATTCACCCTGTATAGAACTGAAATTATGTGCCTGCTGTCACATGTTAAAGTCAGTTCTGTACAAATCTAGCAACTTTTATTTGCTCTTCTGTCTGTGTAGACTCCTTTCTTTGGCTGTATTCAAAAAGTTTCCGAATACATGGGGAACACCAGCATGGAGTATAGATGGTTGCTTTAGAGCTTGTTGAATCGCTTCACCATGTTGGTTTGCTTGGTTAGCATACAATTCAGCTACTTATGCTGCAATTGTCATGGCATGGTATTTACCTTGTTTGCTTGTGAGTGTGCTCCGCTACACTGAGTTTACTGAATCTAAAAAGATTTGCGACAATGTGCACATCGCACTGCAATGGGCACATGGTGAAAAATGAACATGAAGGGTTTATTGAATCTCCCCCTAAATTCTTTTTTATGTTTTTATGTGACCCATTGCTTCTACTATAATTGTTAATGTCTGGGTATCCTTCTTCCACGTTGTCCTCTTTCTGCCTGAAAATCCTGGTATTTTATGACTTTCTGTCTCTCTGTACATAAGACATTGCAATCATTAGGTATAGTAATTTCACTGATCAATGCCACTTTTATCTTTTTTTCATGGATTACAATATCTGGCTTTCTTGCATCTATTTTTTGAACAGTTGATAATGGATAATCCCATATGAAATAAACTTCATCATTCTCTTGAATGTTTTGTGGCTTATGTTTCCAGTGCTTCTCAGATACTTCAATATTGTAATGTTTTCACAATCCCTAATGCAACAGTCTTGACACATTATTATGCCTTTCAGTATACAGGCCATCTGCCATGAGTATATCATACTCTGCAACAAGATGCACGAGTGTTTCCAGTTCTGTTTCACAGAACCTACATTTGTCTGTTTCTCTCACATGTTCAATTACTTTGTCAACTAATATGTAAGTAGTCCACTATCCTTGGCCTCTAATATTAATCTTTCATCTCTGGGTTTAAATTCACCTCTCCTTAACCATTCCTGTGCCAGATCCTGATCAACATGAGTTTCTTCCAAGAGGTTTCTGTACTTGCAACTATATTTATGCCTTTTCTACATTTCTTGTCATCTCATCTGATCCTTCTCCTTGTAGTATTTGTTTTGTGTTTTGGGACATTCAGTTGAATCATGAATTTTGTCTACTTCTGGCTTGATTTGTATACCTGCTTTACATCAATATGTTTCTGCTAAACTAAGCAGGGAAGCCATCTTAGATTTGTTCTCTTTATGTTTCACAACTTTCAGTATATTGGATCTAGTGAGGTCAGTAGATATGTATGCAGTCCTATGATTGCATATCTACACATATAATCAATTTTGAGGAGGCCCATACCTCCTTCAGAATGAGGAATATATAAGTTTGGTATACACCGATTTTTATATGTCATTTGATAAGAGTGAAGCATTTTTCTTGTTTTACTGTCCATCTGATCCAGTACCTTTCAGAGCTAGTCAATCACTCTTAAAACTGGAAGTTAGAACAGGAAGAGCAAATTGGTTTATAGCTTAGACTTTGTTCCTAGATGTCAAGACTGTTTTCAGTATTAATTTTACTCTTCTAAAATATTCCTTTCAGAGTTTTGTTTGCATTTGTTCTTGTTTTATTATCGATCCTTCATCAGTTCCAAAATATTTATAACCTCCCTCCTGCTCAATTTCCTTTATATCACATTTCTGCCCCAGACTGATATTTTCCTGGTGCTGCAGCTTTCCTGCTTTAAAGTTTGCTTTTGTAAATTTATTAAGACCAAATGGCATTCTTATATCATCTGAGACAGTTTTGACCACTTCCAGTTGTGTTTACAGCTCCTAATAGGATGAAATATACAGTTTTAAATCATCCACAAAAAGAAGATGAGAAGTCTTTACACTTTGTTGTTGTCCTGGTGCCAAATTCTAAAGATGAATTAATCAATTAAATAGGCAGCTCAATGGGTTGAGGGAAAGACAAATGTGCAGTGGTGACAAAGAGCCACAGTGGAATATCCCCCTTTGAATTTTTTATCCCTGGAATAACAGTTTGTCCTTTACCATGAATAACTGCAAAAGAGTTTGCCACTGTTTCATGGCCAGTGTAATATAACTGATCATTGTAGGGTGTGTCTTATACATATGGAAGCATCACTTTATCTATGAATGTGGGATGCTGTTGGGATGCTAAGGATTCTAAATGGATTTTTCTATGATGCTTTGTATTACAAATATGCACAACCTTTCCATAATACTGCCTGCAAGTTATCTTATCGCAACAAATTATACTGATGTGACTTTGTTCTCACTATTCTTAGTGCATACTGAGCTGAAAAAGTCAATAAAATGTAGCACCAGCAAAAACATAACTGGTTAATGGTGCTGATGAAGAATGTTTTGTCTAAATGTTTATTTTTAATAAAGTATTTCATTAGTGCTGTAGGCTGAGGCATGATCCTTTTATGAGGACACGGGTTAATCTGACTCTGGAATATGTATAGAAATTTAATGATAAAAAAGGTATTGCATGAAGTAGTGTTTTAGAGCTGATTGTACATTTTCAACATATACAGTGTATATAAAAAGTGTTCACACCCTTGTTAAAATGCCAGGTTTTTGTGATATTAAAAATGAGACCACAAAAAATCATTTCAAAACTTTTCCCAAGTGTAATGTGACGTACAACCTGTACATTTCAATTGAAAAACAAACAAATCTGTTAGGGAAAAAAATATAAAAAATAAAAAACGTACAAAAAGCTGGTTGCATAAATGCACACCCTTAAACTAATACTTTGTTGAATCACCTTTTGATTTAATTACAGCATTCAGTCTTCTTGGTTACACACCTGCCATCAATTAAATAGACTCTGATTAACCCCAAATAAAGTTCAGCTGTCCTAGTAGGATTTTCCTGATATTTACTCAGTTGCCTGCTACAGCAAAATCCATGGTTCGCAGACAGCTTACAAAGCATCAAAAGGATCTCATTGTTGAAAGGTATCAGTCAGGAGAAGGCTACTAAAAATTTCCACAGCATTGGATACACCATGGAACACAGTGAAGACAGTCATCAAAAAGTGGAGAAAATATGAGACAACAGTGACGTTGCAAATAACTGAACATCCCTCCGAAATTGGTGAAAAGACAAGATGAAAACTGGTCAGGGAGGCTGCCAAGAGACCTACAGCAACACTGAAGGAGCTGCAGGAATTTCTGGCAAGTACTGATTGTGTACTACATGTGACAACAATCTCCTGTATTCCCTATATGTCTGGTGTATGGGGTAGACCTGGCTAAAATTTCCAAAACAATATGCCAAGTCTCCCAAAAGCATGTTGGAAAATGTGTTATGGTCTGATGAGACCAAAGTTGAACTTTTTGGCCACAATTCCAAAAGGTGCATTTGGTTCAAAAACAACACTTTGCATCACCAAAAGAACATCATCCCCATGGTGAAGCATGGTGGTGGCAGTATCATGCTTTGGTGTTGCTTTTCTTCAGCTGGAACTGGGGCTTTAATCAAGGTGGAGGGAATTATAAACAATTCCATATATCAGTCACCTTTGGCCCAAAACCTTCAGGCATCTGCTAGAAAGCTGAAGATGAAGAGGAATTGTACCTTTCAACATGGCAATGACCCCAAGTATACATCCAAATCAACAAAAGAATGGGTCCACCAGAAGAAAATTAAAGTTTTGGAATGGCCCAGACCTAAATCCATTAGAAAATTTGTGGGGTGACCTGAAAAAGGCTGCACACAAGAGATGCCCTCACAATTTGACAGATTTGGAGCGCTTTTGCAAGGAAGAGTGAGCAAATATTGCCAAGTCAAGATGCACCATGCTGATAGACTCCTACCCAAGAAGACTGAATGCTGTAATTTAATCAAAAGCTGCTTCAACAAAGTATTAGTTTAAGGGTGTGCATACTTATGCAACCAGCTTATGTTTTTTATTTTTTATATTTTTCCCCTAACAGATTTGTTTGTTTTTCAGTGGAATTGTGCAGGTTATAGGTCACATTAAAGGTGAGAAAAGTTTTGAAATTATTTATTGTGGTCTCATTTTTTTATATCACAAAAACCTGGCATTTTAACAGGGGTGTGTGCACTTTTTATGTCCAGTGTAGTTTTATTAATTTGCTGTCTTCATGTGGCATACCTGCAAGTGCTCTGCTTTTTATTTTATACATATATGCAGGCTATCTCAATATGGTTATGATAGAAGAAAAATGAAAATAGAGAGTCACTAAGGGAAAATAGTAAAGATGTTTGCATATGTTGGTGTAAATATATACTGAGATTTTAATTTTTGATATTACCTCTTATTTATTTTTGTATGATTGCATGAACTGAGTTGTAATCTAATGCTGTTACTTCAGTTATTAAATGAAATATCTAGTCAGTTTTCATGAATACAGTTAATTTCTGTTTGTCTTCTCTTTAATTATATCTTAAAACAGAAAGATAATGCATCAGTTGCTAACCTTGTTAAATTAATACACTTATTACCCAGAGACAGTAATTGTCAAAAATGTCTACCAGCAATTATTCATTCCTAAATCTATCCAAGAGTGATTCTAAAACATGAAGTTGATTTACACTAATCAGAATAACAGTAACTAAATGTATACTTTTTTCACTTCTGTCATGGAAGTGTTAAAGTGTTTTTAATTATTTAGAGACTATGGTCATACTGCTCATGTGTCCATATTTTTGCTCTATATTTTTGGTCTGTTCATCATACAATTTGTGATTTTTTTGTCAAATCACTGAGGATTGAAGTAATTGAATACTGACAGACATATGCATTTCAGACATCATATCCTTCAGAAAATACATGCTGACCCAAAACCTGTTACTCTAACATCTTTCTAAGTATTATGTGAAATCTGTTCCTATTTCTGGCCCTTTGTTCTTCCGTTACTTTGGCTGTGTTCAGGTTTCTTGTGCTAAGATGTTGAGAGGTATGAATGATTGTTTCAGACTTTTAGATCAGTTATAGTAACACATTAGCTAGTGCTTCTCATTAATTAGAAATTACTTTAATTCTGTGCTTCTGAATCAAAATTCTAATGAATGCTTAACTAATTAGTGCAATTTGTTGTGTCTTTCAGCTTTTCCTGGTTAGGGGTTGCCACAGCAGAACTCCGGTCCGATAATGATTGGCAGTTGATTTTTACGTGCTGAATTGCCAGCCCTAACGCACAACCTTCAATGAAGGTACGCCCATTCACGCATGTCTCCATGCAGAAGACGCTCTATCTGAGAGTCGAACTGGTCAACGTCTTACTGTGAAGCGACAACGCTACCACAACACCACCACCGTGGATCTAATTAGTGCAATTTGTATAAACCCAAATTATCATTTTTTATTCAGTAGTAGGAAAAAGAAACTTTAATGACAACTCTTTCTATATCATCAGACACTTTACAGAAAGTGTAATTAAAACTGCTGGCAAAATACACCTTTGTTGCATTTTGGGATTCTATTTACATTTACACAGTGATTATATAATTTAATTTGGATTAGACAATAGTAGGCAAGAAGGCTTGGAGTAATCCCAGCCTCTAAACCAGAAAACAATGCAGCACCTCAGGAATCGATTCTGGATTTATTGTTCTTCTTACTATGTAAGAAACATTACAAGTGATCACAGGCCTGCAAGACATAGGTTTGAATATGTCAAATTGCTGACAGTAGCCATTACAGGCATGTGGATAGAGCCTGTACACATAGTGGGAGGGCACATGATGTACCTGCAGTAATGCAGATGCCCACATCTACCAGTGGGGGCAGGGCTAGGACCATACCTTAACTCCATCATTACCTGTATGCTAGAAAGATTATGAACACTTCCATAGTTACCTGTATGACAACTCCTGGCCTACTCTTGTCCTCACTGAGAGCCACCCTGGACAGGAGAACAATCTGGCTGGTTCCTTTTTAAAAATAAATATATATAATCATTTTATAAAATATTTTTTTTCAAATAGCCTTCTCAAAAGAAAGGAAAAAAAAGCTGAACCAGGCTTGTAAACATTACTGTGTGTACAACTGAGTTTGTACTCACAGTAGCCATTTACTCCTAAAGTAATATATCTTTCTTCACCTATATCAGGAATTGAACAAGTAAGACCAAAATTTTAACTGTGCTGTTATAATAATACTACCTAACTGGATGCCACTTAAAGACACAACTACAGTATATACCTATACACAAAACATATGACTATATAAGTTACATACTCCTTATTTTTAAAAGAAAGTTGTACAACATGCATACAGTTTTACATTTAAATACTTTGATTGCAAATAACTAATCACATTCTGTGTGCCATGTGATGTACAGTGCTACACTAAGACATTAAGCATTTTCATATATACTGTTCAATAGAGGTACATCAATATTTATAACATAATATACAGTCACTGTTACAAACTGGGGTCTGAATCAGTCATCAGACCTTGAGTACTGATTTGAAGAAGGTTAGGCTATCATCATAACACTATTATTCTGAGTAACTGCAGGATCACAATTACATTTTACTGCTCAGACCTTGGCACTGTGTTTTAGTAATACTCTGAAATACTTTCTCACTAAGAATGTGGTTGTTGTTTATTTAGCTCAATATTTCAAGGTAGCACTTGTGAAGTTGAATGCATGAAGAATTATTCCTCAAAATCCATGCATTTAATTATCTATTCTTCATTTATATGCATATGTCAGGAAAATGCACATTTCATGATTTCATTAGCTCTGTTTGACACATCACTGTTTTATGTAGATTACTTTTTTGTATTAGGACCCAAATCCACACTTATCTTCATTAATTTTCTTGAATGCAGTTCAGCGATATTTTTGATGCTCTACCATAATAACATTTCCATTTAATGCTATCATTTCTTCAACAGATTGATCACATTTGTTTGATTTTTATCTTATTAACAAAGAATATTATATTGGTAGCTTAGCTTTGAGATGTCTTCCTATCAGCATTTCATAGGTTCATATGGTCATAAAATGTTACTAAGCTAATGGCCCAAAAGCCTACAAGCTTAGTCATATTTATCCCAAGTTGCCCCAATTGTCGTGGTTAGGTGAATGAAGCTCGCAGAGGTAAGGATCTATGGTAGTTAATAATGACTTCCTCTATCCAGGAAGGACATGGACACCCCAGGAGTTAATTTTCTGTCACCCACCCGTTGATCTAGGTTGATTTTGATGAGGGCCTGTGAGGGGTTCTGCTTCACATGAATTAGAAGCTTATTCCAGAGAAGTGACAGGCTCTGTGAGATGTATCTATCTATCTATCTATCTATCTATCTATCTATCTATCTATCTATCTATCTATCTATCTATCTATCTCTCCAGCATGACCTGTTTACGTCGGAGGCTAGGTTAAGATTCCTGGTGACACTCATGCAGTTTGATTTACAAATGTGTGGCATTTTTCATCAGGGCAGGGTCAATGACTTCCATGTAAGCCAGGCACAGGTCACCCCTTAGGAACCTGTAGGAGACAGAATACTGTGACAGGGATTTCAGTCTTTCCATGTAAGACTTATTTTGTGTACCCTGTAATTCCTTGGTGAGAAACATCTGTGGTCTCTCCAATTATTGCAGGTGTCTGGTGAGGTACATGCAAAAGGGAGCATTGTACTAAATTATTGGTCTGATGAGGGCCATGTATAATGGAATTATAGCCGCCTTAGATCTAGATGTGATGCCTTTAGCTATAAAATGTGCCACATAGAAGTATTTCCTTACTGTGGATACACGGTGGTCAAAGTTCAGGTTACTATCAAAATGAGTACCCAGATCTTGTTCTTAGATGTCAGTGCTGTTCTCAGGATTAATTTAAGTCTTCCAAAGTATTCCTTACTGAATTTTATTCACATTTGTTCATGTTTTATTGCTGGTCCTTCATCAGTTCCCAAGTATTTATACACTCCCTCTTGCTCAAGTTCTTTTATATCACATTCTTGTCCCAAACTGATGTTTTCCCAGTGCTGCAGTTTTCCTGCTTTAAAGGTTGATTTTGCACATTTATCAAGACCAAATGATATTCTAATATCATCTGAAAAAGTTTTGATAACCTGCAGCTGTGCTTTCAGTTCCTTAACTGATGAGCTATACAGTTTTAAATCATTAACAAAGAGAAGATGAGAAGTCATTAGACTTTCTTGTTTTTGAGGAGCCAAGTTGTAACCATGGCCTAAGGTGTTAAGTAAACAGCTTAATGGATTAATGGCAAGGCAGAATAGCAATGGTGACAAAGTCACCCTGGACCCCCTTTGAATTTTTATCCCTGGGATAATAATCTGTCCTTTATTATGGCTTAATTGCAAAGCGATCTGCCATTGTTTCATGGTTACTGTAAAGTAATCAATCAATGTAGGGTGTATCTTAAGCACTCTTTTATCCATGAATGTGATATACTATCAAATGCTTTTTTGTAGTCGGTCTATGCCATACTTTGATTCTTCCCCTTTTTTACAGTTCTCCATTATGACTTTATTTAGCAAAAGATGATCCTTTGTTCCATATGACTTTCTTTTCTTGCCCTTTTGTTCTACTGCCATAATTGAGTTTTCTTCTAAATGACTATAAACTCTGTCATTGTCAATTCCAGTGTATAGTTTATATGTCATGGGATGGCAAATTATTGGCATATAATTTTTAGCGTAGCTTGCAGGTTCACTCTTAAGTAGGAGCATTGTTTTACCTGTTGTTAGCCAATGTGGTGTCTGTTCAGGGTGCATATATAAATAGCTCTAACTCATGGCTAAATCATTGTGCAAAAATGTTAATACTTTTAACCAAAAATTAGGTACTGCATCTGGGCCTGGGGTTTTCCAGTTATAGGCTTTATTAACTTTGTTTCAATCTCTCTGGCTGCTATTTCATCCCATTTCATATCCTATACCTTTAAACTTCTTATTCTTTCTTTTATTTCTTCCATCCATTTAGTATCTTTGTTATGTTCCACAGGATCTTCATAGATACTTCTCCAAAATGTATCTATTTCCTCTTTTTGGTGGTTTTCAATCCCTTTCACCTTATTTCCCAATTCTGTATAAAACTTTTTTGGGTCATCAATAATTTGCTTATTTTGTACTTTTCCTTTTTATTTATCTGTGTTTCTTCTAAGTTTTTCTGCCTGTCCTGAAATTTTTAGTTTGTTATTTGCGATAGTGCATGATAGATCCTGGTCTGTTCTAATACTGTGCATTGTTTTTATCACATCTATCTTTCTTAGTATTTTGTTGATCTATTCCCTCTACTATAATCTTCTAACAGTGACACTTCTTGTCTTAATTGTTTTATAGTTTTCTCTGTTCGATACTTCTATAATGGTATTCGATTTCTCCCCTTCCTTTCCCTCGTTACCCTGTGTTCTTGTGGTAGAACGTTATCAGCTATTAATTTAGCTACACAGTAATATATCCTGTTTACTTCTCTTTTATTGCATGGATCACTGTGGACAGTCTTAATTACTGCATTTTTTTTTGTTTTATCAGACTTCTTACTTTTTGGGTTTTATTGACCTTCTGCAGTCTGTTTCTCTCATTGATCTTAATATATCTATCCATGTCTATTAAATCAAGCAACACTTCTCTTAGCTCATTTTCTTCCAAACTGAGGGCACATCCCTGTTTTTCCATTTCCTGTGGGCATTCTATAGAAAGTACTACAGCATCTTCCTGTGGCATCTTCTCTTCAATTTCATCCTGTGTCATCTGTTGTTCTGTCCTATGGTAACTCACTGGCCTATCAATCCTCAACACTGATTGCAAGTTTCCACAGTTTGCTGTTCCTTTCCTTGCTGTCTAGCTTCAAATGAACATTTATACTGGTTTCCTGTGGAAGGCTTCAAAATACCTTATTATGGCACATGACCAATTGCTTCCTGTTCTGCTGGTTTCCCCTTAATTTGGCTATCCATTACTTTACCCTGTTGTGGTGCTTTTTCTATTGGATTTTCTGCACCGAATCCTTCTCTTTGCAGGTGCTCCATAACCTCAGTTTCTATTTCTTTGACTTCTCCATTACTAATCTTTTTTTTCTATGTTTCCTCTTAGTCTTCTTATTTTTTGTATTGTGAAGTTTTCCATATCCGGATTCTTTTGCTTGTATTTCTCTTCAAATATATTTGGTGTTGCTCTTTTTATATTGTTTAGTTTTGCTTTTCCTTTGCATAAATATTACACCATATTAAATCTCTTTTCCTTTCCGATGTCCATATTTATTCTTCAGATGTTTCCTGGTCTTTTTGCTTTTCCTTATTCTGGGGACTCACTCCATCATGCTGTGGTGTAGTCTGTGTTAGACCTTCTACATTAAATCTTTCACTTTGCCGGCACTCCATAATTTCAAGACCTATTTCTATAACTTCTGCTTTACTAATCTTCTTTTCCACATTCCATCTTTGTGATAGTTTTTTTATTGTGAAAATTTCCATATCTGGATGCCTTTACCTGTATTTCTCTTCAAATATCTTTGAGGCTGCCTTCTCTATATTCATTAACTTGGCTTTCTACTTTGCATAAATATTGCACCATATCAAATGTCTCTTTCTTTCCCATCTCCATATTTCTTTTTTATATTTTTCAAATATCTCTAGGTTTTGCTGTTTATATTTTTATACTTCCTCAGATGTTTCTTTTTCCAAACAGATCAAAGTTTCTTGATCTATATACTGTTTTTGAAAAATCTGTTGTATTAATGACCACAAATTTTTATTTGAGGCTTCTGACAGTTTTTCCTGCAGAAGTACTTTTCTTTCCTCTAATTTCTCTCTTAATTGTTTTGATTATCTTATGTCTGAAAATTCTGGGCTTTTTACATAATAGTAACAATAAATATTTTTTTTCTTATTCTCACTCTATCATCTTTATGGCTCTTCTCTGGCCAATCAATTTTTGTGATTTTTGTGGACTGCTAGTTCCTTCTACAATGGGGGGGGGGGCATGCTGCCCCTGGGCCTGGCATGGCCCCATTTTAGGAATGTTTCCATATTTTGAGGATTCTGCACTGTCATTTTTTCCAGCCCTGGCACCAGTGTGCCTACCAGGATTGGGCATTCTTTATCCTGGGTCTTGTGCACCCAGCTATCTTTATTGTTTTTGTTTTTGACTTACTTCTGTCCATGATATATGCTATATAAATACAGTCTATATATCAGTGTCACCTTGGTGAGATTTTGTGAAAAACAGGGTCCACCTCACGAAGGTACTCACGGAGACTTGAGGATGAGTTCACTTTCACCACGACTACTCTCCTTTGCTTGCTGAATTTTCATCTCTCTGTTAGGACTCCTAATATCATCCATAATGATTTTTTTCCATGGCCTTGCAGATTAGGCTAGTTAAGCTTACGGGTCTATAATTCCCAAGGTTAGTTGATGGTCCCCTCTTTGTTCAAAGGGATTACCGTTGTCCTCCATTCCAAAATTGAAAGTAATCTGAATTTTAGACCTGCCACACTTTCTCATAAAATTCTTTATAGATTGGAACTTGATTTTACTTGTCCATTGTTTTGTGGATGTCTAGGACTTGATGTAATAGGGTCTATATTACATCAACAAATGATTAAATGTTCGAATCTCTAAAGGTCGACCTTTAGAGATCGAACATTTAAACGTTTGAAGATATAAAAAAAAAAATTAAACAAAAAAAAGAAAAGGGTTTTAGCAGGGGGGGCAAGCCCCCCTGCACCCCCACACCCCCGCTACTTAAATATACCAACTCCAAGATCGTACATCAGTGCACTACAGTGCAGAAATGGGAAAATCCCTACACTGTAGCGTGATCTGAGTAGGTAATATGTGATGGAGTAAAGCTAGATTTTTTTAGACGGTCTGCATAGGGCATCTTTTTGAGGCCAGTAATCCTCTTTGTGAGGTATTTCTGTGGCCTTTCCAGTTGTTGTAGATGTCTTGTGAGATACATACCAAAAGGGGCTTTGTACTCTATAATAGGTCTAATGATTGATGAATAGAGGGGAACAATGTCTTATTTTTTCCTGGATGAAAAACCTTTTGTGATGAGGTGTGCCATGTAGAAGGATTTCCTGACTACTGTGGCAATGTGATTATCAAAGGAGAGACTACTGTCCATTTGTGTCCCAAGGTCTCTTATCACACTTTCAGTGTTCAGTAGACTCCCACCTATGTGGTAGCTCATGGGTACAGAGTTTTTACCAAGGGGATGACAATGCACTTTTTGGCATTGAGCTTGAGGCCATGGCTTTGACACCAGGCATCTGTCTCAGTGAGACCTTTTTGTAGGATGTCCACATCGTTAGGAGTTTCGATTAAGGCTCCTAGTTTGCAGTAATCTGTGACCTTCATTAGCCAAAGACTTTCTGTGTTAGTCTGTACTTCAGAAAAGTAGATACCAAACAGGAGAGGACCAGGACGGAACCCTGTGGTACTCCACTTATCACTGGTCTGAAGTTGGATTTGGAGTCTAATCTGTTTTACTAGTGACGATAAGGACTTGGTTGAGATTTTTAGTAAGAACTGGTCTATACTGATGGTTGACACAGAAATCAATGAGCTAGTGGGTGAGAGACCCAGGTTCCTATATAAAAATAGGAAGAACTTGAAAAGACTCCTTTGTTATGATAGGAGAGTTAATGACGTTCAGAGTGAAGGGTGTTCAACGCAACCTTGCGGCAGATTTAACTTTTGTTTGTTCATTAATACCTCCAATATATTTTTTCATCCAGATCTTAATAGAGAATTTATGTTTCATGTCTCAGCCACCTGTATGACATTAAATGTCATCTATCTTATGGAATGTGAATCTTGCCACTCATTTTATGCTGACAAGACTAATAGGGTTTTTAGAAATAGAATAAGAGAACATATGTATAATGTTAGAATAAAGACAGATCATAATGCACTTTTGAAACATATCATACAAGTAGGAGAAACACATAGGTTTAATTTCAGAGCTTTGGAGGTTATAACACCACATATAAGGGAAGGTAATATTAGAAATCACACTGAATATAGGGAGACAAATTGGATTATTACCCTTAGAGCTGACAGAGGCAAAGTATTAAATGAGAGGACTTCCATCAAACCTCTACTTAAAAAACAGAGGGTACAGAAATAGAACATATTTATACATGTATAAACTTTTATGACTTTGTTTTTAGTCATGACCTCAATTCATTTTAATTGATTTTATGTTTTTAAAGTACGTATTTTTAGAGCGCTTTAAAAGGAAGCTTTAAAATTTTCTGATTAATTAATTAGGGTTAGCTGTGATTGGATAATGACTTTTATAAATGTAGAGGCCTTTTGATGTCTGTTAGATGGTCTGAAGAAGCTCATTAGTGAAAGTGCTTACCTACTTTGACATTGCCTTAATAAATTTCTGAAAAAGGAGAACAAGGAACTGCCTGGTTGCTTCGTTGCTATTTTTTGCTGCGGATTATTATGTTTTATACTTTCTTGTGACTAAGTTTTTATCCTGTGGTGTACTTTTTGGTTGATTGTTTTAAGAAAGTTGTTTTGCCTAGTCTTTTTTAGAATTTTAGAGCTTGAGTTTACAAAGATTGAGAATATAGGAATGCATTAAAAATAGAGGTCTGTGGAAGCATTGTTATTAAGTGCTTGATTTCCAGTGGCTGGTTTTGAAACAGAGATGTCTTTGAAATCATTATAAGTGTGGTAGCCAAGAGGGCATCATGACAGGATTCTTGAGTTAAGTAGTTTATGGTAGCATAAAAACAGTGTTTGAGTCGATGTCATGACTCTATATTTGTTTCTTAATGTGTGGATTTTGCACACACACACAGACACACATACACACAGATGTATGCACTACTCACACATATTTTATATACACACACACACACATATATATATATATATATATATATATATATATATATATATACGCACATATATATATTTGTATCACTTAAAACAAAAAAACAAAAACGTCTTTGGTTGACTAACATTCTGTCAATCAACATACATCAACAGGATGTTTGATCAGAAAACACATACGCACACAAAAAAACAACTAAGTGCTTTTGCAGGAAGCAAGAGCTCTGAGCCCCCCTCCCATGTGAGGAACGGCAACCCCTACTACTTTAATATAGCAACTCAGAGGTCACATAACAGTGGCGAAAAGAATAACATTTCTTGTGAGTACAGTGACAGGAAATAACCAAATGAGTCAACCTTTACCATTTTAAGAAAGGCAACAGTTCAAATAAAGTATCTGAATCCAAATAAATATGTACACATATATAATTACTTTGTTTAAATGGATTGTATATTGAATCATTAACGTACATAGCTTGATACGTTTTTATTTACTCAATTGGCTTCATACTTGTTATTTTACTATAAACCATTGATATTTACCTTTTGCTTATGGCCAAGATCATGGCTGAAGAGGCTGTTATACAGCTCAAATACCCATATAAATAGTATAAAAATGTATAAAAGTATAATGTTAAATTACAAGAAGAAAGACACTTATAGTATTTCATGCATGGGCAAATATAATATATATACATATATACATACAAATATTTCAAGCATGGGCATTAATGCCCATCCAGCCTACCAATATACCAAAATACTTGTTCCTATAAAAAGTGTCTAGGCTGTTCTTAAAAATATCTAAACTAGTACTTGCTTTAATGTAGTTTGGTAGTCTGATCCATGCATCAGCTACTCTGTTAGAGAAACAATTAGTACACTTCTCATTCCTACAGAATCTTATACATAGGTTGTCTAATGATTCTCTAATACTTTTTAACAACCCCAAGCATTCCCAGAGGTATTTGCTCTATATATCTGAATAAGATCTCCTCTTAGATATCTATAAGCGACACTGTACAAGTTCAGATATTTTAGTCTTTCACAATAATTTAAATTATCACACCCATGGATGCCTTTG
Source organism: Protopterus annectens (assembly GCF_019279795.1). Taxonomy (NCBI): domain Eukaryota; kingdom Metazoa; phylum Chordata; order Ceratodontiformes; family Protopteridae; genus Protopterus; species Protopterus annectens. Next base: position 477,126,701 of record NC_056726.1, read on the forward strand.
TTATATTTCTGCTATACTCTTTCCGTTTTATTCATACTTGTGTTCTTATAAGGTTTCCATATCCAGAGATATTGTTTGTGTTCCCAAAGAAATTATTGTAACTTCAAGTCAAGTTTTGCCACCATTGATGCGCAGTGATCATGAGGTTTTAAAGGTTAATTTGTTGCTAGATAATTCTGCCAAACTGAAATCTAAGCCAGTGCACAGAAGGTTAATTACAGATTATATGAAAGCAAAACAGTCACTATGCAAAACTAACTGGAGTGAGGTATCAGTGGAAAAACTCCAGATGGAATGTGGAAAGTTTTGAAAGAGAAATTGAGTGCAAAAAAAATCAAAAAATGTTTAACATCAGGATCCAAGCATACATCAGGGGAATATATTTCCATAAGAACAAGATATCTGATTAAGGTGAGAGACAAAGAATATAAGAAATGGAAGAAAAGTTGAACTACAACTTTGAAAACTGAAATAAACAAGCTGGACAAACAGATTAAGCATAGTGTGAGACAATATGAAGAAAAATTTGAAGAAAATTTATATAAAGATATTGAACATAATAGAAATTCTTTCTATAGATACATAAGATATGGAAAGAGTAAAGACACACAAAATGGTAACCTGTGTGCAGATTCTAAAATTTATTCTCAGACACACCAGATTATAGATATGTTTACAAAATCTTATGCAAAACAGTTTGGCTCCACAAAAGGGATGATAAGTTGTCCTAGTGACATCCAGGTACCCTGAGATACTGGAATCAAATTAGATTATATTGAAAAAGAACTCAGCAAACTGGATCCAAACAAAGTACAGGGAGGAGATGGAATTAGTAACAAAGATCTGAGAACACTTCAGCAAGAACTTACAGTACCATTATATCTATTATTCACTAGGTCATATAAATATGGGGAGAGTCCTCAAGATTGGAGATATGCGCTTATTAAACCTGTATTTAAGGGAAAGGGGAGTAGGGCAAACCCAGAGTCATACAGACCTTTAAGTCTACTTTCATGTTGTGGAAACATAATGGAGAAGGTAATATTGGATAAGTTATTGTCAGAACTGGACAGGTTGGGATTTGAAACCCAGTTTCGACTGGTGACTTCAAATTAAAGGGGGGCTGCAGGAGACAGCTGAATGAGTGGGGCCAATGGGAAAGGGTGTGGTCAACTAGAAAGGGGTAGGGCTATACTCAAAACCACAGCAACTGGAACTTTAATTAAGTACGCTGCCCTGGGTGCCAAACCGTCATTACAAGAGTCCAATCAAGACAAGATGAAGTGTAGAAGAAAAAAATATTTCAATGTATTGGCTACATGGCAGCTTACTTAATATCTAGATGGAAACACAAAAGTTGTGGGACATGAAAAAATAAATTACTTTTTCAATACATTACTGGAATGCCAGTCAAAATCAAGTATAAATAAAAACAAGCAGCACTCAACTCAAACCACTTCTCTTTGCAATGCAGTTCTAATTATAATTTATATTCAGCTTTATAAAATTACCAAGTAACATGCTGAAAGTAACACCGCAGGATTCATGAAGCTTGCGCCAGGTGCAGGTATAGCGTCGGCGATATAACTCCAAATATGGCCACCAAGCAATTCAGGTACGAGCTGTTTCCACGTGCACTACCAGCATACGCCAGAGCTGCGCAGCTCCCGGCGCATGTATGCTAATTACCCCCTGTGCAGCAGTGTAGCATGCAAAATGAAGGTATATAGCAATTCATGAAGTAGTGCAGGCATAACGTAAGCATGCAGAAATGTAAACCAAAAAAATGGTTTACATTTTTTCAAACATAAAATCGGAGCCATGAAAGCGGACCAAACTTATTTATTATAATGTTAATATATGCCAATGGTTAAATATATAGCCAATGGCATAAAAAAACATGCACAACACATAACAAATAACATTTAATGTCATGGCCACACTAATGCAAAGTAAAATCACGGTGCATCAGTGCGCAAACGGGATCACAATGAAAATATATTTATGTCATAAAACTGCAATGTAACACATTTCATGAATTCCCCATCATAGTCAATGGCATGCATGCTACACCACAACCATAGTGCAAGGGTTGCTAAGGGTCTATGACAGTGTTCTGTGTGGTAACTAGGAATTAGTAGTCAATGCCATGCAAATGAGTCAAGTAATACTGAATTGCAAGATCCCCGCTGGCATAAGGATGTACCTCACAGCATAGCTGTACAACACCGAGGTGCAGCCTGGAGATAAACATGACATCAAGAGAGGGGTGTGCCACCGTAGCTGTAAGCACTTTGGAGCATTGCTAATCTGGTTTGTCTGTTGCTAAGCAAAGCCGCAGGATAGGGGTGTGGAAGTAGCCATAGCTTTGCTTAGCTGAGAGCACACAAGGTAACTGAAAGTGCATGTGAACGTGGATGAAAACGCGCTCGAAACTCGGTAAACAGCTGTGCGCGGCACGCACCTCAGTTGAAACAGGAAGGATATGGGAAGACAATAAGGAAATGCTGCAGCATGGTAATTGGAGTACAAATGAGTAATTAACACCTAGGAACTCACAGTAGGCCATTGACAACAGCTAACAAGGCTGCTAGCAGCTACCTGCAGAACAGGAAAGGGGAAGTTCCGTACTGCAAAGAAAAGAGAACTGTGACAGCAGAACAAAGCAAACTTGCAGTAGATCAGCTACATAACACATTTTGCAACACAATCCTGGGTTGGGAAAGTACAAAACAAGAAAGCAGGCAGCTGGATGCATGCCTGACATTGGGAGGGGAATCGGGTTGAAAAGTGAAGTAATGGGCAATAGATGAATCACGGCAGCCAAGCGAAAGTCAACACCAAAGGTTCCACAATAGCAGTACCTGCTGTAAAACCCATAATTAAGATACCCTGCAGCTGGAAATGCACATACACACCCAATTACACCAGCAGCATCCATTGCACAAGAGTTAAAGTGTGAAAGCCCCACACACACACTTGTGTATTCCCAGACACTCTGCACCATTGGTGTATACAGACGGGGAACTTTTAATATGTACATGTTAGGGGCTGCCATAGCTTTGATTCACCAACATGTGTTGGAGACTGATAGTGGTGTGGAGGATGATGCTGACAACCATCTCATACACTGGAGGAGGAGAAGAGTGTTCAGACCCAGGGTAACCTGCCAGGGGCTACATGATCTGGAGATAGTAGAGCATTACAGGGTGGACAGGGACACCATACAGCAACTTGTTGAGCTGTGCCAGCCACGCCTCAGAGCCAGAAATAACAGAGGTGAACCCATCCCAGTGGACACGAAGGTATGTGTAAGCTTGAGAATACTAGCCACAGGTACCTTTCAAAGGCCAACTGGGATATCATGGGGATCTCACAGGCATCAGCATCCAAGGCACTCCACCAGTTCCTGGATGCCATGTTACCACATGCCAATGAGCACATATACTTCCCCCGAATGCAGGAGGAGTTGGCCAGCAATTTACATCTCTTCCACCATGTGGCAGACTACCTGGAGGTACTGGGTGCAATAGACTGCACGCACATACACATTAAGATACCACCCGGTGAGCAGGGTAGGCACTACATAAATCGCAAGGGATACCCCTCCATCAACTGCCAGGTCATGTGCAATGCCCAGGGCATTATCTTGGATGTGTGTGCAGGCATCCCTGGAAGCTATCACGACTCCCACATCTGGCATGCATTACAGTTGTATCAGGTATTTGCCAGGGGGGACATCCCATATGGCCACCTGGTGGGGGATGCTAGCTATGCACTCGAACCATGGATGATGACTCCCATCAGAAATGCACACACACACCCATGCAAGAATGCCATAATGAGGCACATGCAGAAACCAGAATCATCATAGAGTGTGTGTTTGGGATGCTGAAATCACAGTTCCATTGTTTAGACATATCTGGTGGAGCCTTGCAGTACTCTCCAGGCATGTGTGCTCACATCTTCATAGTATGTGCCATGCTACACAATATGATCCTGCGGAAACAGCTGCAGCAGGGACAGAATGGTGAAGGCCCTCACAGCCCACCACCATTGCCAAGGGCCCCACAGGCACAGAGGGACTCAGACCATGAACACCCTGTGCCAGCCCCAGTAGGCAGATGGAGGCATGCCCAGTATGCCCATGCCTTGACAAAGAGGGAATGTATAGCACACACACTGACAGTGTAGGCACCTATGGACTGACACCCTTCTCCACCTGCACACACAGCAAACATGGATGGCACACACACATGACCACCTGTAAATTGTCATGTATAGGTGGTCTACTGTGTGCATCCTACATAGGCAGCCCTCAACTATTGTACACACAACTGCCATTGGCACAAGGTATGTCAATACCTGAACAGTAAATTAAGCTATCAGCATGTGTCGATACTGTATGTATAGGTTCATAGATACATAGGTAGGTACATGCCTAACTGCCCGAGGCCATTCATAAGCATAGCCAAAATGTGTCTGCTGTCGCTACCCCATTGATTAACTAACTGTCCCTCTGTGGAGCAGAGCCAATTGCGGGATCCCTGGGGTGTATCCACTGTTCCCCACCCACTCTGCAAGGATTCCCTGGAGTGTTAGTGAGGGTTTATGTATAATGTAATCAGGAATGTAGTTCCAAATCATAGGGAGTACCCGTGACAGGAATCTGTCACTCCAGCATCTTCCAGTTATGGTTGTGGCAAGGTGTAGCTCATTACAGTGTGTGGCTCACTGTGGCATGGATGCCTGTAGGTGGAGCATATCCATTAAGCCTGACTTGGGCACGGCTTTGTTGGCCAGCAAATATCATCTCTGAGTAAATGAGATGCCACTGAGTAATGCAAGAGTTTATGTAGTCTGGCAGCATAGGACACATGCCTGAGGGCATTATCCCTCTATGCGAGGTATGTTCATGGCCCTTCCAGCTGTCAGATGTGTCTTCTGAGGTACATCCAAAATGGGTTATCATACTCGATGATGGGATTGATGACTGATGAGTAAAGGGGCACAATAACCTAAGTCTGTTTAGATGTGAACCCTTAAGTAATCAGATGGTCTACATAGATGGATGTCCTAACTACTTTGCACATATGACTGTCAAAGGAGAGATCACTATGTAATTTAGTCCCCATATACCCATTACGTCATCTGAATAATAGTGTCTGCCACTCATGTGTTAATATGTGTGTGTGTAGTTTCCCAAAATGGAATGACCATGCAGTATGTGGCCTTTAGCTGGAGGCCATCACTCTGACACCCTGTGTTGGTGTATGTGAGGCCCCTTGAAGGATGTCTGTGACAGCTGGACTGTCAGTTATGGCTCCCAGTCTGCAGTAATCACCAAACATGGCCTGCTGTAGTCTACCTGTGTTAGTCCGTACCTCTGAGAAGTATATGGCAACCAGTAGGGGTTCCAGGACCGAGTGCTGTGGGACACCAGTTTAACTGGTCAAGAGTTGGACCTGGAGGCTGCTAGGCTTACCATGTGGGTTGTGTGTGTAAGCCTGTTGGCAAACCAACCTGTGATGCATGGGTGTATGTACTGGCTGGTGAGTGTAGAAATAATATCTGAGTGGGGAATGGTGTCAAAACCCTTGGCGAGGTCCATGTAGTATGCGTGAACTACCACACCCCATACCTAATGTCTAGGTGGCTGTAAGATGTCAAACTGGTTCAGTAGGCATGATCTGCACTCAGTCAAGGTGACCTGGGTTGGGTCAAGTGTCTGGAGGTTACCATTGTCTATATTAATGGGTGCCATGAGGATGCTCTCCATAGCCGTGCACATCAGGCTACTCAGACCTATGGGGTGGTAGTTACCATGGTCAGTTGTGTCACCATCTCGGTGGAGTGTAATAGCTGTTGCCATGTACCAGTGAATGACCATGTAGCCTGTTTAGAGGCCGATGTTGAATTGCTATATTAGGTGGGGGGTCACTTTGTCTTGTAGTGTCTGCAGGATGCAGTCTGGGACACCATCTGCCTCCACTGATGCTCTGTCATGCCATTTGAAAGGGCCATTACCACCTGTATGTATCAGATGTCTGGGATACTGTACATTTTGGGTATTGTTGTGGGCCCAGTAGGGGGTGAAGCTTGCTCCGAATGTATCATCAAGTGTGTTGGTGATATCAGTAGGGTCAGTATATTCAGTGCAATATTGCACCAGCAAAGTGCAAATCTGTGTGTTACTGCTTACATCCTTGACATAGCCAAAGAAGCCTTTGTGGTCCTATTCCGAATCCATGCCTATTTACCTGTGGATGTCAGCCTTGGATGATTACATGAGTAACATAAGTATCTTGATAATACTGGTCATGGATGTCTGCATGTCTTGGGATTTGCTGTTGTTCTGGACTACTGTCCTACTTCTGTTGTATAGCCTGTATAATGCAGGAGTTCAGTAGACTGGTGTCCTTGTGTAGGAGTAGCTAGTCCTGGTTTACCATTGATGGCATGACCCATACATCTTTGTAGGTGCTTATAGAGTGCATTTGTAATTCTGTCTGTATCTTGAGCAGTGTCATCCCTGAGCATGGGGGCTGCGAACCCTCCCACCTCTGTCATTAGTACTGTGAATTTAGCTGTATGAAAGGTATTCACTGTGTGTTTCTTGGGTGGGGGAGATGGTTGGGAGTGGAAATCATCAGTGAATAGTTCATGGTCAGATCTAAACAGTGACCGGTTTACCTCTGCTGTAGTGCACCTGTTGCACATGTCAGTGATTACCACTTCTAGTATGTTTTCACCTCCCGTTAGTCCATCTACCAACTGATACAGGCCATATGAGGTGATAAATCCCAGGAAGTGCTGGGCCTGGAAGTGAATACTCGAGTAGGTTATCCAGTTAAGTGTAGGGTAGCCGATATTGACCAATAACAGGACTGTCATGTTTACCACTGTCTCCAGATAGTTGTAGTGGTATTCCTGGGTCATGGAGGGTTATCTGTAGCAGATCACAGTTTGCATTGCACTCATGGCTGATGTTAGCTGCACATGGATGGTCACAGAGGTATCATGCTGCCCCACTAACTTGGAGGTGTAGGTATCCCCGATGAATATGGATACACCCCCTCCATGTCTGTGCCAGTCCATGTACAGTGGCTGAAATGTGAGTTATGGGTTGTAGTCTGGTAGTGCCGGTGTGCTCACAGGAGCCTTATACAGGTCCCAGTCACAGAACAGATGTAGATGTTGTCCATACTGAGGGATGCTGTGAGTGCGTGCATGTTGGGAGTACTACCCCTGGTGTTGAGTAGCCTAACCCTCATTGGTTCCACTATTGTGCAGTTCATGGAGGTGAGATTCACCTCTGAGACCTGCCTTAAAATGGCAGCATGGGGGCACCAATAGCCTTGTCCAGCATTCCAAAGCCTTAGACTGACACATGCAAGTTGGTATGGCATTGTTGCAGGCATGTATCCCATCTGTGCTTGTGTCCCATCTTTCCTGTAGGTAACCTACTGGTAAGCAATACAAAGCCTGAAACCTATACATGTCCACTAGCTTCAAAGATAGGCTTTTGGTGTGATTATGTATCAGTAGTCTGTATGCTATTGCTGTACTTAACTGTTGTCTGACTACATGGTGAATTTACACTGTATATTGTGATCAGAAAACTCTGTATAATCACATATGATGTTGGAGATGGCCTACACTATAGAGGTTAACAGATAGGTAGTAGGCTACCTGCCCAAGGGCATTTAGAAGCATAGCTACAATGTGGTGGCTTTACCTGCACCATTGATGAAGTAACTGAGCCTCTGTCAAGCATAGCCAATGAAGTGATTCCTGGCAGAGTTGCTGGAAGCTGTTGAAGACTGGGGTGTTGTAGGGTGATAGGGGCACATACTGATCTCAAAAGGGCATGTTAACATGACAAACTAACAGCATTCAATTTCCCCAACAGGTCTTGCAGCTGTAAAACTGGAGTGGCTCCCCCACACCCTGGCTGTATGTGTCTGGGACACATGATCCCAGGGGTGTATATACTTTTGGCCAGTCACACATCAAGGTTTCCCTTGAAGTGTGTCAGTGAGTGGCTAAGCCAAATGTAGTTAGGATGTTAATGTATAGTCTCTCAATTCATGTGTCATGTCGGTATTTCGAGAAGCTCATTGGGTGTGGGTGGCTCTGCCTGTTGTGTAGCCAAGCTTACATATAGGATTCATGGACATAGGAAATAGGCAGAAGGAATGTTAATGTCAATAGTGTAATGGCTACAGCATTTGCATAATATCTGTGCAGTCCTGGTTCAAATCCCAATAAAGTCAGAGATGATTTACATGTTACATAGTATACCTTAACCACAGCTTGCATATATAGGTAGTATTCCACAGAATAATAAACATTTGGAACACACAACCGCTGAAATGTGCATTAATCACCCTTGCACTACCAGTGCCTGCTCTGAGAGGTAAAATGACCACTGCCAGGATTAGAACACACAACCATGTACTCAATCTTCACAATAACCTACCACTAAGCTACCTGAGATGTTCCAACAGCAATTGTGTATTCTGGCAGGTTAAAACACAAAAGGGAGGAATGTGTGGAAATAGGACAAACCGCCATGTACCCAGTGAAAGGTGTATGCTCTCTCTCTCTATATATATATATATATATATATATATATATATATTTAAAAATCAACATATACATATATATATATAGAGAGAGAGAGAGAGAGCGATATATATGTCGATATATGGGGATATACATATATATGTAGATATATAGATAGGTTAACAACATCTACATAACCATGGAGGTACATATAAATGGGATACCTACCAAATACCGAATGCTTGAAATACCAACGAGCATAATCATGAGGCTTAAAGACCGAAAGACCACACTACTGAAACACTAGAAGCGCGAGGTTTAAAATCCCGATGCTAAGCGACATTTAGTCAGTGCATCTGGTGTTGCAGTTCAGGTAGGTTACTGTGTGTAAGTGTGTTTCTGAGGGCTGTAGTGTGTGTAAGTGTGTGTTCTGAGTGTGGTGTGTGTTCCTGGAGGACTATAATGTGGGGGCGTGGATTTGCTTTGTGCGTCTGTTTGTGCGATCTCGGAGGTAGAATATTAAAGTGGGGGGGTGTGGGGGGCCCAGCCACCCACATGGGGGGTGTAGAGTGGCTTTCCCACCTGCTCATACTTAGTGTAGGATGGTTGTGGTGGGTAGCAGTGTGTCTGTGTGTACGTGTGTGTGTTCCATGTTTGTGTTACTTTCGTGAGTTTGACTGTCACTGTCGGTAATGTGGGGTATGGGAGTCTGGGCCCAGTAATTTGGGCGTCGGAATTGTGTGCATTCGGGATTCCATAGGTATCCCATATACAGCGGTTGAAGTGTTCATATATGACTATAACATGAACCATAGCAATCACACATTCTGCCACGACCAAACTTTATGAACAAAGGATATGGAGAGTATATGCCTATACACTATTACAAATATGTGCTATGGACATGAGCCAAAGATAGGGTTTCCACCTGTCCCACTTTGTGAGGGACAGTCCCTCTTTGGGCGGTTGTGTCCTGACTGAAAATATTAAATGTGGCAAATGTCCTGAGATTGTAGGACATTATTATGACCCATATGTAATGTAATAGTTGCATACAATAGTTATTTCTGTATCTAAAATACCTACATGTTACAAAAAACAGGATAAGCAACTAAACTGCTACAAGAATAAGCTTATATTTAAGCAACAAAGGAAAGTTCTATCCTTTGTACTGACCATGGGTTTATGTCGGCCTGTAAACTCTGATGTGTGTCCCGAAAATGTCCCACTATGGCCATTTGAAAAGGTGGCAACCCTAGCCAAAGAGGGTCAGTCACCAACACAACTCCAATGACTGCAAATACCTATGACAGAAATACACAGCTTTCATGTAGCAACACTTTATCACTTTCTAATGTATTGCCTAAAGGATTCAAGGGCTAACATCACCTGCATGATATACAGGAACCAATTAACAGTGCCTTAATGAATCAGCCTGCAATTACCATAGTCTCCAAAACGAAAAAAAAAAACAACACAGGCTCTGATCTGGCTAGAATAACTCCAAAAAAGTTTAATGTGATGTGCTTTTCGTCTTCCACCTTTGGAAGACTTCATCAGACAAAAAAAAAAACTTCATGCACAGTTTTAAAATGAAAAAGGCGCCAAAGCAAAGCACTGTAATTGGATTCAGCCACCATTCAATTAACTAATTAAATACTAAGTTAAATAATTAAAAGTGTTCTGCATCAAAAAACTTTTTCTTGTGTTAAAAAAGCTCATGTCAGCAAAATAAAATCATTCATTTAAAACTTCTGTTTAAAACTTTTATTTTAGAAAAAACAAAATGCAAAACTGTACTCTAACATAAAGTACAGAAATACTGAATGACAAGCATAAATGCAGGAAAACGTAATTTTAAATATATGCTTGGAGTGTAAAAGAAGAGAAGAACGTAATAATAATAATAAGTATAAAATGAGTACAAATACAACAACAGACTACTGCTCAACAACACCAAGAGGTGATAGTGTCTGAAGCAAAAATGTCAACAACTATGGACAGGGTGTCAAATACCGAAAAGTACAAATACATACAGTAAACTGTGTTCTAAGACCTTAGAGGATCTGTGCTCTAAAAATGTTGAAAAATTTAAAAACAAACTTTTAGTACTAGACTATAAAAATGTGCAAAGGAACTCAGGGCAAAAACAGGAATACACTACAACAGTTGCTACCTTTTGCTAACATGAAATGAAATACTGTATGTGTCACCTCAACAGACTTCTCACCTTCAAAATACAAGCCAAAGATGTGACCTCGTTTAAATCAGGGGGAGTGTAGGAATTCAGTCTAAGCTGCCAAACAAGTTCACGTTTCTCTAACAGTAACTGATGTGGTCCACCTTTTTCATCAACCACTACCTGATCTATCACTTTAAACAAAAAAGCATGGGTAGAATTCACGTTACAATGTCTCGCTAGGGCATTGGTGCTACTCATCTTCCTTATATGATATGTGTGTTCATAAATCCTTTCTTTTAATTTCCTGTCAGTTTTGCCGATATAAAATGCCGGGCATGACTGACAGGAAGCCAGGTAAACCACTGATTTAGAACTACAACTGTTACGGCCTCTGGCTTTAAACATGTGTTGATTCACTGTGAAACAAGACCCTGTAGAAATGAATTTACAATAATTACATGCCTCACATTTGTATGTGCCCTCTGTTCTAATGGGTTTCATAATCATATGCAGGCTTATAGTGCCTGCATATTTGAACTGTTTCTTACTGAAATTGGTACACCTTGTTTGCTGCAGCATAGACTAGATCCAGGCCTGCTGAATCTAGCTTTGTTTGTATGCTTGTTGTTTGTTGGCTTGTTATTTCCCTGAAACGCTAATTCCACCTAAAACGCGGCTTTTCAGTGCTTCTGTGGATCCCTAGTGATATCTTCATTGCTTACTGTACTTATTTCCTTGTTTCACTTGAAAGAAAGTTACTGTTGGTCGTTTTTGCATTTAAGTTACCTGTAACACATTGCATTTAAGTTACCTGGCACTTGCTCACTAAAGCAATTATATAAGTCAGCACTAAAAAATTAAAAGCACTACACCCTCACAAACTCCCCTTGAGTACCTTGTTCCCCATTGGCCCTTTTTTCAATTATAAAGGAATTCCCAATACTATTCTAGCATGTCCAAAGGTCAGTTGTCAATCTCCTCTCCAGTCCAGCTGGTGAATCTGGGAATCTTGAGGCAATGTTACAACTGCCTCATGTACACAGACAACCCTCTGCTCCTCCCAACAAATTCCAACACATGTGAGAGATGCAACCATATAGCCAAACTGGAGGCTAAGTTCTCTCAACTCAGTACTGGCGTAACCAGTCAGGAGGAGAAGGAAACCACACTCACTACAATTCCAGTCTCACATAGACCAACCATGACAGCAAACCAAACACATAAACACACAAAAACATACTTGGAGGCTCTAAATAAAAATCTGCCTAAGCAGCAGAGACCTCCAAAGCAGACACCCAAGCAATCGCTACCCCAAAACAAACACGTGCAACACATAGCTCACAAAGCCAGTGTGCCAAACAGTCACAGCCCTTAAGGCTAAACAACACACCTGATACAGTTGCAGTAGGTGACTCTATCGTCAGGCACACTGATGTCCCGCTCACCAGGCTGAACAAGGAGAAGGTCACGGTGAGCTGCCTGTCGGGTGCTAGGATCCGCCACATAACACAAGCATTCAGGTCACTCCAAGGCAAGTACAAATATGACTCAGTCATTGTCCATGCTGGTGTGAATGACCTGAGATGTACCTCCCTGGACTACATGAAAAGAGACATAGAGGAGCTCTTCGAGCATATAGCCCAGGCCGGTATGACCCTGACCCGGACCTTGAGTAGCATCTTACCCACACCAAGAATGATGCCACAATATGAAGACAAGATGATCAATTTCAACAACTGGCTTAAGTATTGGTGTCATTCAAAGGGGATCCAATGCCTGTCAGCCTGGGATGACATGCTCAACAAGCCACGATGCTTCGCTAGGGATGGCTTGCACCTGTCACCCCTGGGCTTTCGGATATTGGCAAAGGCTCTTGCCACCCCCATAGTGCCTTTTTTAGGCAAGGCTCAAAAGACAAACCCACCTCCATAGGTATCACAAGGGATAAGAACTAAGAGTAATGCTACTCAACGCCAGAAGTCTAAACCTCAAGATGCACACACTTGAAACTCTCCTTAGCATGGAGAACATCGATATATGTGCAGTAAAAGAAACCTGGTTCAAGGCTCCCGAGAGCACCACAGCACTACCAGGTTATACCTCATACCATGCTTTTCGGCCCCAAAACTTGGACCGAACCACAAAAGGAGGGGGAGTATCAATATTCGTCAAAGATACCCACACCTCCAGGTTGGTGGCACAGCACGAAGCATCAGAGACTATCCATGTGCAATTAACAGTGGGTAAAACTGCCTTCCAGTTTATAGCCTGCTACAGACCACCCTCCCAAACCCAGGAACCCCACTCAGCCATCCTGAGAACACTGGAAAATATGAAGGTCTCTCCAAACACCATTATATTGGGCGACTTCAACTACCCAAACATAGACTGGGAGCATTACTCTAGCTCCAACACCCTAGCCCAAAGGTTTCTAGAATTTATAAACTCAGATGCTATGGAACAACTTGTTACCAATCCCACAAGGGGAAAACATACTGGACCTGATCATCACCAACATGGGGACTCTATGCTCCAGACCAGAAGTGTAGCCCTCACTGGTAAGATCAGACCATAAACTAATCTCACTGGATATTCACATCCTGACCCCACCCCCTGCCCAGAATACCACAGTGAAAACCTTCTCTAAAGCAAATTTCACACTTCTCAAAACCGAGGTGGAATCCTTCAAAGCCCCCGGGCCTGTGGAAAATACGGCCCAGACCGCAGAATCCTTTATAAATGCATTCTATGAACACCTTCAGGAATGCATGGATCATGCAATCCCAAATAAAACCAAGACCCAGTCCTCCAAAGGCAGACGTCCTGTCTGGTGGACCCCAGCCATAAACAAACTATACAATAGAAGGAGGAAGCTACTACATGATAGAGCAAAATCTCAAAAAGGGAAGGCATCTCTGATCAGTATTAGCAAAAAACTACGGGCACTCATAAAATCGTCTAAGGCCAGCTTCAAGAGAAAAATTGCACAGGACACTAAGGATAATCACAAGGCTTTCTTTAGTTATGTTAGGAACCTGGGTGGGAATTCCCAGATATGCTCAGAATTAGTCCAAAATGACAAAAAATACACCGAACCCACAAACATTGCCAACATCCTAGCTGACAGGTTCAGCGCAAACTTCTCCCCCCCTCCCCACCAAAAGGGCAAATATCTATCCCAGCAGAGTGCTGCCCCCCCGACATCTCAGATGCTCAGTTAAGAGCCCCCCTCTCCAAAGCAAAAAACACAGCATCAATGGGACCAGACGGTGTCCCGGGCTGAGTCCTTCATGAACTCCAAGAAGAGCTAAACCCAAACATAAGACTACTATTCAATCTCAGCCTTACTACAGGATATGTACCCAAAGAGTGGCGTACAGCAACAGTGGTCCCTCTCCACAAAGGTGGTGTCTCAACGGATCCTGGAAACTATCGCCCCATAAGCCTGACTAGTTTGGTCTGTAAAGCTATGGAAAGGATCATCATGGACCTCATAAAGATATTGGGGACCTACTGACACTGGATCCTACCCAGTTTGGCTTTGTTAAGGGCAGATCCTGCCTATTAAACCTGGTCGATTTCTTTGAAACAGTCACCAAGGCCATTGAAGGTGGTCCACACAGCCTACCTGGACCTCGCAAAAGCCTTTGATACAATACCCCACTCGGGCATTATAGATAAGCTCACCAGCTTAAATATAAACCCCTATGTCACTAGATGGGTTGCAAACTGGCTCACGGACAGAACCCACATGGTTAGAATTGCTGGAGCCATGTCAGACTCCAAACCAGTTACAAGTGGCATCCCACAAGGCTCAGTCCTGGGACCTCTCTTGTTTGGGATATATTTCTCGGAGGTACAGGCCAACATGGAAGGACTGTGGCTGACCAAGTTCACAGATGACTGCAAACTGGGCGCCATAATCGACTCTCCAGCCGACACAAGCATCCTCCAAAAGGGCCTCATAGAAACAGACAACTGGTGTCAGAGCCATGGCCTCAAGCTAAACGCCAAAAAGTGTGTAGTCATCCCCTTTGGCAAAAACAAAGTGCCCACAAATTGCCACATAGGTGGTAATCCATTAAGTATGGAAGAAGTAATTAGGGACCTGGGGACCCAAGTTGATAGCAATCTCTCATTTAACAACCACATGGCCAAAGTGGTTAGAAAAACATTTTATATAGCCCACCTAATCATGAAGGGATTCACATCTAGATCAAGGGAGGTCATCGTGCCTCTTTACTCATCCCTCATTAGGCCCATAATTGAATACAATGCACCTTTTGGGATGTACCTTACCAGACACCTGCAGCAACTGGAAAGACTCCAAAAGTACCTCACCAAGAGGATCAAAGGGCTCAAACAGATGCCATATGCTGCCCGGTTAAAGAAACTCCAGCTCTACTCAGTGGCATACCGCCTGCTCAGAGGCGATCTGTGCCTGACGTATAAAGCCATGTCCAACCCGGAATTAATGGACATGCTGCACCTCAGAAAATCCAAATCCCATCGAGCTACGCGCTCGAGAGACTTGAACCTCAGCACTGAAATAAATAGGACATGCTGGAGGGACAGATTTATAACCCAGAGGCTCCCTTCACTCTGGAATAAAATCCCAATCCAGGTTAGGCAAAGTCCCTCATTGACTCTCTTCAAGAGGAATCTTGATGAGTGGATAGGAGATTGTAGGTTTACCCGGGGTATCACTTCTGTGTCACTATTAGACAGAGGCACAGTATACTAACCTTGAAAAAGGGCATAGCAAAATTAATTTAAAATGGGTGGCGAAAGCCAAACACACTCTGGCTAGGCTTATAAATGCCCTAGGGCAGATAGCCTAGTATGAACCTATGAACCTATACTTTCCATGATACTTTTTAGATTTCTACCTTTTCTAAAAATAATAACTGGTTCAGCACCTAATTTCTCTACTAAATCCTTCTCAAAGGTCATTACGTGCCAATTTCTTCAAAGGATGTTGCTAATGAACTTCGCTTCCAAAGTAAAAGGGGTAATAAAACTCTTCTTGTAACAAACCAAGTCTGTACCTGTTGGGCCCACGACTACTGGTGGTGAACTTGTACTGGGCACCACCACACTTAATTCTTCTTTCACATCCAAAACTAAATCTCCTTCTTTTACGGTAAGGATGGGATTAAAAATACCTGACAGTCTCTTACTACAAACCTCTCTTACCACCTCATCAACTAATGATTCTGGGTAACCACGACTCATAAACATGTGCTTCAACAAGATACATTCATCGTCAAATGACATGTCTTCAGATGTCATTCGAGCTGCTCTTACCAACTGTCCCTTTAGGACAGATATCTTCTGATGGAACGGGTGACAACTGGAAAAGTGCAACAATGTGTTGGAATACGTAGGCTTCCTGAAAAGTTTAGAAGTTTAGCTAAATAGTCTTTATGTACAGTGTCCCTTACCAATTTCACATCTAAATAACTGATAGTGTCCTCTTTGTATGTGTGTGTGAATCTTAAGACAGAAGTACTGTTGTTTAATGCCTCCACAAAGCTACAAATGCGTCATCTGCACTCCCTTGAAACATGATGAAAATATCATCCAAAAACCTATTGTAAAGCTTTACTTTCTTGTGGATGTCTTTACTAAATATGTGTTCGTGTTCCCACTGTGCTAGAACTAAATTAGCATAACTTGCCCTGCATGGGGAACCCATCACTACTCCTGCCACTTGCTTGTAGATGTTGCCATTGAAACTGACATAGTTGTTGTTCAAAATCACATCCAGTAATTCTTGAATCAAACGTATTTCACCACTCTCTGCTCCATAAGAAATAAGTTTCTTAGTGATATATTCTAACCCTATGTCGTGTGGGATGGAGAAATAAAGGTCCACCACATCTATTGTTAAGAAAAAAATGTTGTCATGGAATATAAATTTTTCTAAATTTTTCAAAAAAGCCCAAGAGTCTTTGCATATCTGTTCCTCCCTCACTACATATTTCTTTAATAAGTCATCCACAAACTTAGAGCATGCATATGTAATAGAAGACCTTGCATTCACCAAAGCCCTCATAGGAGGGTTTTCAATGTTTTTATGTAGTTTAGGTAAACCAAACAAACTGGGTGTTCTTGGCTTCAAAATCACAAGGTAATTATAAATGTCAACACTTATCAACCCTTCTATCAACAAATCCCTAAGGAAGGAAAAGATTCTTTTATAAGCAATATTCATTTCATTAAGGCTGGACCTCACGTAGATCTTACTATCTAGCACTTCAAACATTATGTTGTCATAGTCATCATTGTCCATGATCACCAAACCTCCACCTTTGTCCGGTTTCAAAAACTGGATTGGTAAGGCTCTGACCAATCTCAAAGCTTCAGCTTCATCCTCAGTTATGTTCTTAATAACATTTTTTCTTGCACTCATACGTAGAGACCTCAAATCAGACTCACACATGTGCTCGAACAAAGATAGAGTGGGGCACACGGGTGGGTTGTACGTACTAGCCACTCTTAGAGGGTCATTGATGTAACCCATACCTCCAAAAATTACAGACAAGTTCAATTTTCAAATATATAATTTCAAATCAATCAAAACCCCTGGTAAGTCAAAATGTTCCTCGGGTACGAAAGTCAAACCCTTACTGAAAAGTTCACACATCTCCTGGCAAATGGTGTAACCTGAAAAATTGTACACCTTGAAGTCACCACTACCATTCAACAAAATGACAGGTGCATTAGTTATCTGTTGTACTTGTGATTCTCCTTCGTGCCCCTCGTGTTGCATCTCCGTGGGTGGTTCTGGCCCCTGTTGGAAAAAGAATCATTAATTTTGTTACTGTTGTGGTGATTGTTGCAAACCACATTGGTAACAGGATGCTTGTCAGTAATGTTGTCCCTCCAGCTGCCCTCAAACAGATCTAGATTGCTGACTCCTGGTTCTACCCTCACGGGTACCTTAGGATCATTGCCATTGACCGTGTTCACAACATTTGTACGTTGTGCAAGGGCATGACCAAATATACCCTTACCTTGAGAGGGTGGTGATTTTAGGTATGCAACCCCTTTCTTATAGTCACTGATGTCCCTTCTCAGTTTCTTGAGTTTCACTTCCGTGTTCTTGATTAATTGTTGGTCAACAAAAGAAAAAAACATCCTTTTATAATCATAATGGTACCTTATGAACTCAGGGTGTATTTTAATGTCATTATTTAAAACTGTGATTTTGTTAGTTAAAGCCTCAATAGAAATAGAATAATATTTGCACATCATGTCCATTAATTCAGTACCGTGCTTGTCAAACAACATTAAAAGTTCATTGTAAAACACTGTCCCCACCTCTAACCCCGAAGGGTATTGCCAGGATCGCAAACCTTTCGGTACTACATCCTGTTTCTTACACTCTCCAAAATAATTTACTTCCAATTGTAACTTTTTTAGTTTTAAAATTTTCCGATCAATCTCTTTTAACTTAAGAGATAAAGACTCACCTCCTCCAGCCGAGCGTTCACTAATGATATATTTGCAGTTATATCCAAAAGCTGGTTGTGTTTTTAACCATTATGCAACATTAGGGAGCCTTATAAGTCCCGAGGAGGACTCGGTTGTTGAGTTTAAATGGATTGGGCCTTTGCCACTGCCTCTGTTTACAGGCGAGCTGTGGTTGACAGCAAAATTCATTCCATCAGTTCCAACTTTGTTAACAGCACTGTTAGCTAAAGCCAAACACTCAGATGTTTGCTTTCCTGTAATAGAGCCTGCTGTGACCTTTGGTCTTACTGCAGCACTAGGTTGCGATAAACTGTCCACTCTCGTGGACAAATTCTCAAGCTTTTCATTCATTAACTGTAACCGTTGTGTGAGGTTAGTTGTTTCACTCACACCAGAGCCAGGTAGCAATGATGGCTGAGAAGTAAGCTCAAAAGAGGAATCCAAACCATTGTCGGTAGCCATGAAATACAAACGCTTGAAAATAACTGGAACAACAAACTCTCCAAAATGAAAAAAACAACACAGGCTCTGATCTGGCTAGAATAACTCCAAAAAAGTTTAATGTGAAGCGCTTTTCATCTTCCACCTTTGGAAGACTTCATCAGACAAAAGAAAAAACTTCATACACAGTTTTAAAATGAGAAAGGTGCCAAAGCAAAGAACAGTAATTGGATTCAGCCACCATTCAATTAACTAATTAAATACTAAGTTAAATAATTAAAAGTGTTCTGCATCATAAAACCTTTTTCTTGTGTTAAAAAGCTCATGTCAGCAAAATAAAATCATTCATTTAAACTTCTAATAATAATATAAAGTGATAAAGAATAAACCGCTACAAAACCAAGTAAACGCTCCTTCCCAGAGGTAAAAAAGTAAATAAATCAATAAATAGTATAGGGCTGGAGCGAAGCAAATCTAGGATTCAAACAGTTCAATCGTCATGAGACAGTCCAGGAATCAATTCTGATGGTAGTCCCAAAAATCACAAAAGTAGTGTGAAACCAGATAAAACTTTATTGCGTGAGATAAGCACTTTCGCTATGTATAGCTTCTTCAGATCTCTAAACAACAGAACTAGCAGCAGAAATGAAATAAATACACTTCTCAATTAAGCAATTAATTAATTAAATAGAATAATTTAAAGTAAAATAACAAAGAACAAGACAATGACTTAGTAAAAATGCAATGGTAAAGTAGATGCAAGTGTATAAGAAATATATGAAAAGCACATAAAAATATTAAAAAATATGTGTATGCATGTGCATTTCTGTTTTAAAAAGGGGATCTAAACATGTACACATATAGATGTGATATACGCATAGACACGTGGATGTGTGTAAATAAAAAATCTATGAAACACACACATACATGAAAAAATATATGAAGAAAAAATAAACATGTATATGGACAAAATGTATATACATTCATTATCTAATGTTCCTACGTCCCCTCACTCTAGGTCTTAATGATGCTCTCTCATTAAGTCCTGACCCACTGTCAGCTCTAAATAAAACAATCCATTCACTTTCCTTACTTTCTGTGTACGTCCTAATGTCACCCCCTCTCCTGGTTGGAGTTATAACCTCCAATACTCTGAATAAAACATGGTGTGTGTTCCCAAACTGATTGACATGCTTCGCTAGAGCATTATGTAAAGAGCCTTTCTTAGTATGGTAGATATGTTCTCTTACTCTGTCTCTGAGTATACGGTTCGTTTTGCCTACATAGAAACAGGAGCAAGATTGACAGACAGCTAACTAAACCACATGACAAGTCATGCAGTCAGCATCAACACTCGTGCTGAAAACTAGCTGTGAATCAGGATGCACAAAGACTTTGCTTGTATCCATGAATAAACAAAAATTACAACGTCCACAGGGTTTTGTGTGACCTACTACACTACCAACCATTCCATGTTTTGGGTAGCAAAGCATCCTTTTCAAGTTATTTTTGTTTCTATATTGGAACTTGGGTGTCTCACCTACTATGTTTTTCAATTCATCATCCACCTGCAAGATGGACCAATATTTACCAATGATCTCTCTGACTTCGAAGTAGTCAGATGAAAAAAGTGTTGAAAACCTAATACCAGACTGAACCCTATGACTACTCATGGTGTCAGCATGGTGAGATGGTCCAAAATATGGTGTAGCTATTGTAGGGCGTAGAGTGTGGATGTTCATTAGAGAGCGACTGACCTCATTGATGTTTTATCCTCTCTGCAGTAGCCTATCTCTTAAGTTATCCAATTCTACTGCAAATTCTCCTTCAGTAGGATTCAGACTAGAGGCTCTAATTGCTTGACCCTTCATGATATTTCTAAAAACATGTGGTGGATGCATTCTCGATCTCATAAGTAGCGAGTTGCAATAACATGCTTTCCTAAAAACTCCTGTGTTTATGAGTCCATTGGATAGTCTCTCTATATATAGGTCTAAAAACCCTATCCTATAAGCTGAATAATTCATAGTAAATTTAAGACAACTAGTCAAGTTATTCATAATATCGAACATTGATCTAAGCTGATCCACTGTCCCTTTCCAAAGGACAAAAACATCATCCACAAAACGTCGATAAAAAACAGCATGTTCCTTGAACAAGGCCTCACAAAATAGGACATGTTTCTCCCAATGGGCTAAGAACATATTGGCATAGCTATTGGCACAAGGTGTGCCCATTGCTATGCCATCTAATTGCTTATAAACCATATCATTAAACATGAACAAGTTGTTTTCTAAAACCAACTCCAAGAAATGTACCAACAAATCAATCTTAACAACGGTATAATCACTATGTTCCTTTAGATATTCAGATATATAAGTGAGTCCCAGTGCATTGGGAATAACTGTGAATAATGACCGAATATCAAAGGTGGCAAAAAGATAATCATCAGAGATATTATGGCACTTAACGCAGTCATATAATTCCATCAGAGATATTATGGCACTTAACGCAGTCATATAATTCCATCAGAGATATTATGGCACTTAACGCAGTCATATAATTCCATCAGGAACTTCTTAAGAGTCCCTTAACACAAATTCATTATTATTCAAAACTTGTCTTAGGTGTTTCTCTACGTAAACAGAGAGATGCTCAGTGACCCACCCTCGACCAGAAACTATCGGTCTCATGGGTGGGTCATGGACATCCTTGTGTATTTTTGGTAAGCCATGAATAATGGGAGTGACAGGAGTTTTTACAGTAAGGTATTCATAAAGATCTTTGTCTATTAGTTGACTTTTAAAAATATCTAACAAAGTATCACTGACATACCTAATAACATCTTTTAAAACATCTGCGGTAATAACTTGATAAAACTTATCATTTAACATATTAGACATAGAGTTACAATAATGCACCATGTTCATAATGACAACACGGCCACCCTTATCAGCTGGCCTAATAATAATAATAGAGGAGTCTCCCTGTAACTTTTTGGGGCTCTGTCTTTCCTTATAGGTCAAATTGTCATTTTTCACCGACCTTCTATTAAAGTAACTATTGTCATAATATTTATACAATTCATCCTCGGTCAGTCGTAGAAACGCCTCTAGTAAGGGGTGATGGATGGGTACATATTCACTTAAGTTTCTGAAAACGAAACCATTATTCTGAGATAGTCCAGTATTTGAATCATTATATAAATACTTGAGCATAATATTCCTACAAAATAATCTCAAGTCAATTATCGTGTCTGTAAGCCTACTATGGCTCTTAGGGATGTAATTTAACCCCTTACTTAGTAGCCTAACATCATCATGTGATAAAGCTACGTTCGATAAATTATAAATGAATGTTTGTCTGCATTGTTCCACATTTTCTTCAAAGTTTGATTGGGTTGGTACTCCCCAGAGAACTTTCTCTTTCGCCTGCCACGACTCATAGACCGTGTCCTTCTGGGGCCTTTTTCTAATCGAACTGGAAGTGGAAAAGAAACATGGGAGCTTACAGCCGAGCAGGAATCAACTGAACTCCTCGGTTCCTTTGGTCTAACTACTAAGTCTGTTTCTCGCTCTAAACAAGCAGGTTTTTCCTTAGCAATCTTTACTGCTGGATATAAGTTGGTATCTGAAGGAATACTAGGGTGGATGATATGTATAACATCCACTGAGTCATTGGTAGGGCATATTACATCACTAGAATTAACACCTTCTTTAGTCAATATTTCATTCATGACCTCAGTGTTGGATGACAAACTCTTTGCAGATTCATTTATCTGTTCAGAGGAGACTATGTGTGCATTCCTATTGAGCTGTCTTACATCTATGGGAGCGTCACTCACCCTCTCATTCTGCCCATTTATTAATAATTCCTGACTTTCATCACAACAACCACTATTCTTAGACACATAACCATACTGTGCAAAGCGTTGCATGACAGAACTCGATGCATTTGTTTTGTTTGCATTTACAGTATTGGCGACATTAGAATTCACATTATTGTTAACAACATTAGAGTTCACATAGTTATGTCCATATCTGGGCCATGTGAAGACATGGCCCAATTTAAAATCATTCAAATCTCTAATGATTTTGTGTCTGTTCTGTTGCAGCAGTTTACGCTCAAGCGCAAGGACACCATCTAATAAACTCTCAAACAACGGTTGAACAATATCCTCGGCAAAATCACTACAAATTGCACACTGTTTATTATTGATATCTTCAGTTAAAGCAACCTCCTCAGGTTGGAAGAAGTCTATGAGGAGCTGCAAGTACTTACGGCTAACCTCAATGTTAAGCTTCTGCCAGGTTGCTAGTAAATCTGGATAATCCCGACCTTGGCTTGGCATGTTGAATACACGAAGTCCGCGAGGAATTATCTTATTATCCAGACAAAACTGTAAGTGCAAGTGTTGCACTTGTAGACGTTTTAATTTAAAGAAACTCTTTTCCATTTCATCAAGAAGCTTATGCAGCCTTTCCAAATTATCCGTCGCTCCTGTAGCATCATCAACAGGAGCCAGACTCTCAAGATTCCATGAGGCATTCACCGTGCCATCAAGGTACTGCCGAAACCTCTTGTGAAGGGCTTCATTCCATCGGTGTTCACCTCGCGGAACATAATCAAGTTCTATGTTAGCCATACCAGCATTGGTCATTTGCTCCTGATAGTAGCGGTAGTGAAAACAAGAAATAATAATATAAAGTGATAAAGAATAAACCGCTACAAAACCAAGTAAACGCTCCTTCCCAGAGGTAAAAAAGTAAATAAATCAATAAATAGCATAGGGCTGGAGCGAAGCAAATCTAGGATTCAAACAGTTCAATCGTCATGAGACAGTCCAAGAATCAATTCTGATGGTAGTCCCAAAAATCACAAAAGTAGTGTGAAACCAGATAAAACTTTATTGCGTGAGATAAGCACTTTCGCTATGTATAGCTTCTTCAGATCTCTAAACAACAGAACTAGCAGCAGAAATGAAATAAATACACTTCTCAATTAAGCAATTAATTAATTAAATAGAATAATTTAAAGTAAAATAACAAAGAACAAGACAATGACTTAGTAAAAATGCAATGGTAAAGTAGATGCAAGTGTATAAGAAATATATGAAAAGCACATAAAAATATTAAAAAATATGTGTATGCATGTGCATTTCTGTTTTAAAAAGGGGATCTAAACATGTACACATATAGATGTGATATACGCATAGACATGTGGATGTGTGCTTTTCATAGATTTTTTATTTACACACATCCACATTACTTTAAATTATTCTATTTAATTAATTAATTGCTTAATTGAGAAGTGTATTTATTTCATTTCTGCTGCTAGTTCTGTTGTTTAGAGATCTGAAGAAGCTATACATAGCGAAAGCACTTATTTCACGCAATAAAGTTTTATCTGGTTTCACACTACTTTTGTGATTTTTGGGACTACCATCAGAATTGATTCTTGGACTGTCTCATGACGACTGAACTGTTTGAATCCTAGATTTGCTTCGCTCCAGCCCTATACTATTTATTGATTTATTTAAAACTTCTGTTTAATATTTTCATTTTAGAAAAAACAAAATGCAAAAACATAATGTACAGAAATACTGAATGACAAGCATAAATGCAGGAAAACGTAGTTTTAAATATATGCTTGGAGTGTAAAAGAAGAAAAGAACGTAATAATAATAATATTAAGTATAAAATGAGTACAAATATAACAACAGACTACTGCTCAACAACACCAAGAGGTGACAGTGTCTGAAGCAAAGATGAAAAGTGCTTCACATTAAACTTTTTTGGAGTTATTCTAGCCAGATCGGAGCCTGTGTTGTTTTTTTCATTTTGGAGAGTTTGTTGTAATTTGCAATTACCATAGTATTAGTCCACTAAAATAGGGATGGAACCCTCATGCACATATTGATTATGTATAAAAGCAGTTCCTACACACCTGCATCTGCTATGTACACCCACCAACATCTCCCCCACACCCAAACAAATTACAATGCAAACTGTAATAACATCACAAATCATTCACTCACTGTACGACATCTGCAGAAGCTTTAACATACCTTGTCAGAGTCACACTAACATGGGCCTATGTGAAATAGTTGCTGTTATACAATGGAACAGTTGCTGATGTTACAGGGTTTGTTTGCACTAATCCCATTTCAGAGGGTTGTGTGTACACCAGGAAGTGTTACCAATTACTGATTAACAGCACAGTATGATACACATGTACACCAAACCAAAGATGTCTGGTGAGCACACTGCAAACCACCTAACATTTCATGTATAGCCATGCAGCCTTGAGCTGCCCAAACATCCTTGCTAGACTGAAACATCTGCAGAAGTATCAGGTACAAACAAACCCTGCATAAGTAGCAATGTTCTGAAATATAACAGCTGTACTCACATGTAGAACAACATCTTCTAGCCATTACACACAACCCACGGGAGTCATGAAGCTAATATATCTCTGTCTGTCTCCATATAGCTGTTGAAATACATCACAAACAACGCATCCAGGCTGTCTTCCTTGCAAGTAAGGCAAAGTGACAATGCCCAAATGGAGTACTCAGTTATACACCACTGTTGCCATGGTATTGGCTAATGGAGTAGCTGTACAGCTGATGTGCATCTAACTAACTACTTTGGAACACCAATTGGTGGTCAGGATAGCACATGTTACCAATATTTAACTATAAAAGGATGGCTTAACACACATTCAAGCCATCTGTATATACCAGCAGAACATTACAAAGAAGATTGAAACACAAACTGAAAAGGATTGAAATAACAGTCAACGACACCTCGGGTTACTAATAAGGTATGTAGAACACTCAGTATGTCTGTGTATGTATTACCTGTTCTGTAATAATTAAAGTGTACACAATGCATATAGTGGAAACAGTTATCTTGTAGTGATGTATTGTTGAGCATAGTAACGCTTGTAGTATTTATGTGTGTACTGCTGTAGGTCACAAGGCAAACACCGCATACACCACAAGGGATGCTATATAAGGGCTTTGAACCCAACAATTCCTTACCAGCCGCTGTCAGTGGCAGGGTTGGTCCAACAAGTATGTGCTATAACAGGGGATAGTATATGTTGATATATTGTAACAGTAGGTATATGTATGGCTGTATTACTGAGAATAACATGTCGAAGGTTGGCCTACTGTGCAATTATGATTTGCATTGTGGGATATTGTGCCAATAACTGTGTAACGTACAGTATTGTAGGCAGATATGTGTTACATTTTACATAGCATTGCTGTTATGTTAGGCAAACATTAGTTATGTCTATTGGCATTTACAATACACAATAACAGGATACATATGACTTGTAGTCACCCAACAGTTTATCAGCATGATAGCAAAGTAAAATGGAAGAGCTAGTTAACTATCCATGCACATAAGACATGTAATACGTTCAAAGGTAGGTACTAGGCTGTCTGCCCAAGGGTATTTATAAGCCTAGCTAGAGTGTGTTGGCTTCTGCCACCCCCTTAGGTTAGTTGCCTGTGCCTCTGAACAGCAGAGCCATTAGTTCCCTGTGCCTCTGTCCAGCAGAGCCACTGCAGTGATCCCCGGGGTATGTCTGTCTCCCATCCACCTGTCAAGGTTTCTCTTGAAGAGTGCTAGTGAGGGGCCCTGCCTGATGTACACTGGAATCATGTTCCAAAGCATGGGGAGTCTGTGGGTCAGGAATCTATCCCTCCAGCACGTCCTAGTTATTGTTGTGGTTAGGTGTATATCCCTAGAGCATGTGGCTCTCAGGGGCTCTTGTTTAGGTGGAGCCTATCCAGCAATACTGGGTTGGACATGGGCCTTGTATGTCAAGCAGAGATCACCTGTAAGTACGCGGTATGCAACTGAGTACAGCTAGAGTTTCTTTAGTTGGGTTGTACAGGTCATCTGTTTGAGGTCAGTAATCCTCCTGGTGTGGTACTGTTGTGGTCTTTCAAGCTGTTGCAGTTGTCTTGTAAGGTACATCCCAAATGGGGTGTTGTATCCTTTAATGGGTCTAATAAGTCATGAGTAGAGAGGCACAATGGCCTCCTTTGTTCTGGATGCAAACACATTTGAGATTAGGGTGGCCACGTAGAAGGATATTCTAACCACCTTGGCATTATGGTTATCCAAAGAGAGATTGCTATCTACTTGGGTTCCCAGATCCCTTATTAACTTTTCTGTATGTAGGGGACTAGCACCTATGTGGTAGTCTGTGGGTAATTAGTTTTATCCAAAGGGGATGACTATGCACTTTTTGGCATTCAGCTTGAGGCCATGATATTGACACCAGGTATCTGTCTCAGTGCGACCCTTCTGGAGGGTGTCTGTATCAGCTAGGGAAACAATTATGGCCCCTAGTTTGAAGTCGTCTGCAAACCTTTTCAGCCAAAGTCCTCCTGTGCTTACCTGTACCTCAGAGAAGTATATACGGAACATGAGGGGTCGTAGGACTGAGCCCTGGAGGATGCCACTTGTAACTGGTTTACAGTCAGACCTAGGGTATGCAACTCCCACTATGTGGGTTCTGTTTGTGAGCCACTTTGCAAACCATCTCATGACATAGAGGTTAATGTTCAGGTGGATGGGTATGTCGATAATACCAGAATGGGGAATGGTGTTGAAAGCCTTTGAGAGATCAAGGTAGATTGTGTGGACCTCTTTACCCTCATCTAATGCCTTGGTAACTGTCTCAAAGAAGTCCACCAGGTTTAGGAGGCATGGTCTGCCCTTAACAAAGCCAAACTGGGAGGGGTCAAAGGTTTGGAGGTACCCAATGTCTCTGTGAATGAGATCCATAATGATGTGCTCCATAGCCTTGCAAACTAGGCTAGTCAGACTTATAGGGCAATAGGTCCAGTGGTCCATTGTGGTGCCACCTTTGTGGAGTGGGATAACTGTTGCTGTGCACCATTCAGGGGGCACAAAGCCTGATGTGAGGCTATTATTGAACATGGTGCATAAGTCGGAGCCACTTCGTTCTGAAGTTCATGTAAAATGCAGCCTGGGATGTTGTCCGGTCCCATGGATGCTGTGATATTGCCTTTAGGGAGTGCAACTTTTACCTGTGTAGTTGTGATTACAGGGATTCTGCATTCATCCTGTATAGATATGGGCCCTTTAGGCGGTGAGAGGGGGGAAAGGTAGCACTGAACCTATCTGCCAAGATGTTGGCAATATCAGTTGGTTCTGTAATGTTCGTGCCTTTGTGCTGTAACTCAGAGCAGATCTGGGTGTTGGCATAGAGATATTTGACATAGCTATAGAATGCTTTGTGGTTGTCCTTGGAATTAGTGGCATTTTTTTTTTCCGTAGCTAGCTTTGGAGGATCTTATAAGGGATCTCAGCTTCTTACTGAGGCTGACCAGGGAGCTCCTCCACTCATGGGATTGTACTCTCTTCTGCAACAGTTCCTTCCTTCTGTTGTACAGTTTGTTTATGGCAGGGGACCACCAGATTGGCTTCCTTATTTTGGAGGATAGCATCTTGGTTCTGTTTGGGATGGCACGATCCATGCATTCATGTAAGTGCTTATAGAGTGCATTTGTGTAGGATTCAGCAGTTGTAACTGTATTGTCCATCTGCATGGATGTCATGAAGTTCACCACTTCTGTCTTAAGAAGCATGAAGTTGGCTTTGGAGAAATATCATACTGTGGTTTCCTTAATGGGGGGTGGGGGCGGGATGTGGATATCAAAGGTGTTTAGCTTATGGTCGGATCGGACCAACAAGGAGTTGACTTCAGGTGTGGAACACCGGTTACTCATGTTTGTAATGCCTAGGTCTAGGATATTGTTGCCCCTGGTGGGGATGTGAATAAGTTGATCCAGGGCATTGGAGTTTATGAATTCCAGAAAGCGTTGAGCTAATGAGTTGGTACATGAGTAGTTTTCCCAGTTAATGGTGGGGTAGGTGAAATCGCCCATTAGTAGGGTGTTTGATTGAACCCTAATAATTTTCAGTACATCAAGAAAAGAGGAGTGGGAATCTTGGGGCATGGTGGGGGATCTGTAGCAAGCTACAATTTGGATTGTAGTTTAGCCCAGAGGTAGTTGCACTTGGATAACCTCAGATGCATTGTGCTAAGCAACTAGCCTGGAGGGGTGGATATCCTTAATGAATATGGACACACCTCCGCCTTGGGTGTTTTGGTCCAGGTTACGTGGCTGAAAAGTGTGGTATGAGTTATAGCCTGATAGTGCAGGGGTGCTCTCTGGAGCCTTGAACCAGGTCTCAGTTACTGCACAGATATTGATGTTCTCCATTACAAGGAGTGCTTCAAGTGAGTGCATTTTGATATTTAGACTTCCAGCATTGAGTAGAATTACCCTCAGTTTGTGCTTGCCTGTTCCTGTTATGGTGGTGAATATGTTATTTGAACCTTGCCTAAAGAAGGCACTATAGGGGCAGTAAGAGCTTTAGCCAGTATCCAGAATCCCAGGGGTGACAGGTGCAGGCCATCTGTGGAAAAGCATCATGGTCTGTCGACCATGTCATCCCAAGCAGACAGATACTGGATCCCCTTAGAATGACACCAGAAGCTTAGCCAATTATTGAAGTCAATCATTTTGTCCTCATACTGTGGTATCATTCTGGGGGATGGTAGAATGCTACTCAGAGCTAGGGTCATACCTGCCTGGGCTACAAGATCAGAGAGCTCTTCCATGTCTCTTTTCATGTAGTCTAGGGAGGTACATCTCAGGTCATTCACACCAACAAGGACAATGGACAGAGTCATATTTGTACTTGTTGTGGAATGACCTGAGTGCGTGGGTTATGTGGCGGATCCTGGTACCTGACAGGCAGCTGACAGTAACCTTCTCCTTGTTTAGCCTGTTGAGTGGGTCATCAGTGTGCCTGACTATAGAGTCAGCTATGACAAGTGTGTTGGGCATGTTGATTTGCCTTATTGGCTGTGGTTGAGTGGCACACTGATTCTCTGGGCTATGTGCCATTGGGGTTGTGTTGGGGGATGGAGGCTGCTTGCGTTTCCACTTTGAAGGTCTCTGTTGCTTAGACAGATTATTATTGAGAGCATCCGTGAATGTTTTTGTTACTCTGTGTGGATTATGGTGGTGTAGATTTAGTGAGACTATGTGATGAGTGTGGTATGGTGCAAATGTTTACCTTCTCCACATGACTGTCAGGTTCAGTCTTGGTTGGAGAGAGCTTTACCTCCAGTTTGGCTAGATAAGTGCATCTCTCACAGGTTGTAGTGTTGGGTGGTAGGTGGAGAAGGTTGCCTGTGTACACGAGGCAATTTCTACATTGCCTCAAGATGTCCAGATTCATCAGATAGACAGGAGAGAACACTGGGAGCTGACCCTTGGACATGCCTGAATATAGAACTATTTTCCCCTAGATAAGTGAGGAAAGTGAGTACAGGAGCTGTTTTCCTCTAAGCAAGTGAGAAAAGTATGTACAAAAACTGTTTACCTCTAGGTTATGAGGAAGATTGAGTGCTATAGTAATTAATAGCTTACGTAGTGCTTACAAGTTCTGAACAAGTGCTGAGCATGAATAAGCAATCCAGATAGGGTCTTGGATAACATAAACACACTGCCCCCCCCAACAGGTACACAATCATATATCCATGTAAACTACAGAGCCCCTGTAACCACAGCTATGCAGGTACACACTGCACTCAGACTGCATAGGACCTGTCCACATCCCAGGTTGTATAATACACATATGGCAAAACAAGTTGCTCTTCACATACACAACATGTAAAACAAAGCTTCATGTCAGGCTGTGTACACAATGAATGGTGCGCACCAAAAGGTATCACAACCCACAAAGGGGGAGATACCACTGATAATGGGAAGTACTGCACTACTACCCTGCTGAGTCTGGTCTGAAAGGCCAAGAACTTTGATCAACTTATTTGATGTCAGCAGTACAGATGTAGATGACAGTAAGGTTGATTTCACACTGCATATCATAACCTTGTCAGGTCATAGGACATCACCCATACTGTGTTCCACCTGCACTCAGTATACTAGATGTGCATTCCTATGTCACAGGAGTGTTTTGCAATGGGACTGCTGGCAGAACCAACACTATAGAAGGTGCCTGAATAATACATGCACGTCACACCAGTGCCAGCTACAGTAAGACAGGGTTAATTCACTGTACTCCCCCTCATTGTAATCTGTACCACACAGACTAACAGAAGGCATCTGCCTATTGATGTATGCGAATGACTATGACCTAGGAGCAATAGCTGACTCAGAGTGTTGTGGACAACATACAGAAGGGGCTTTGTGGGTGTGGTGTGTGACATATGGGCACAATCTGACAACTACATATTGCATTGTCACCCCTATGTTAATAACCCTGTACCTATGAACTACCACCTAGGCAGCGGTCAACATAATGGACACTGTGTGTAAGGGATGCAGCTGGGCAGTTGTCTTTCCTGTGATAGTTACATCACCACACCTGTCAGGTAGTCATATGTGGCAACCCTAATCATGACAGGGTGCCATCCATGAATATAGAGATCATTGTCTAGCCATACTCAACACTCAAGTGACCCATATCAGATCACATATTTCCTTTAAGGGGTATTGGCTATGTTCAGATGGCCTACACCAGCCTTCCCAATCCCCATCTCCTCTATGTAGCATGATGCCTACCCTGAATAATTGCATGTCCAACCCAGTGATGTTGGTCATGCTACACGTACACATCCTGATCTCAAACACATACTTCATGGACATCCACCTTCCTAGTACTAGGATCACCACATGCTGGACAGATCCTTGTTCCATACACTTTACATACTCCTGCCATACTATGCATTCCTGTCCAGCAAAGTTGCACATTGCCCCCCCCCAACATGGTGTGATGACCGCATGGTAAATGTATTAACCCTGTGGATCAGTTATGTGGCACTGCTTCACCTGACCCCAGAAACCCACCTCTCGGCTACAGCTAGGTAATCGTTCATCCTAGATTCATACATGGCCCAGGGGATATAGCCTACTAGTTGACTTTGACCGTACATGCTATAGTTGATATCCATCCCTGCAAATACCATCTGGCTAGTCACACATGTGCAACACAGGTGATACATGGCAGGATGTTGAACTGCTGCACAGTGCCATGTAGATGTATATGGCAAAACACATACATGTAAAACCTTCTGTGAGCAAGTCTGCAGGGTCACGGGTCATGTCCGTTAAGGCAGTGTAAGTCTTTATATGTGACATATACACAGCATCAAGGTCAACTGCATTAATGTGGACACATCCAGCCATGTGCTGATAGGTAAGAACACCAGTACAGGCAAACAGACATGCCCACATCAAGGCAGCATTCACATGGAGTATGAGCAATGTAATCAGGTGACACACACACACATATATGGTGATAAAATCCGATCACCACTGAGTGTCAAATGTGTGTGTCACAAATATGTCAGTGGTGTCAGTGTCATGTAGATTTGCAAAGACAACTATTTAATTGTAATAAATGTGATACACATTTATGTTCAGCTGTAGCTCTGTACGTCTCTGGGAGTTACTGTGACCTGTCTCCATCATTATGTCTTCCAGGTATGTCGTGTGTAAGGCTATCACCTTATACCTACTTGGAGGATGAGGCCCTCATCCCATACCTACATGGCAATCATGATGTCCTGTTCAGTCATGTGCCACAGGATGCGCAGCAGTGGGATGCACTGTGGCAGGAACTTTGCAGGAGGGTTAATGATGTGGGTGGCCACAAGCGCACATACCAGCAGGTGCGCAGACACTGTACAGACCTCATTAGATGGGTGAAACAGCGTGCAAATGCAATTGCCAGGGAGCAAGGTGCAACAGGTGGTGGGCCACCAACCCAGCCCCCACTCATACATACCGAGGAGCTACTGGCCAACTTGGGGACACCTGCAGAACAACATCCACAAGCCTTAGCCGATATCATGGGGTTGGGTGTCTCTCAACCACCGAGCCTGGAGTTGCCTGGTAGGTCACTACTGCACCTATAACAACTATGTTCCATATAGCTACATGTGTCACTGTACAATTTGTAATGTAACATCATATGCGAGGCATGTATACACACATGCCACATACTATAGTATGCTACTCTGTGTATGTACACATGTGCATACTCCATAGTATAGTCTATTGTACTGGCGTATATGTTAACATGCACATTGCACCCTGTAGCTATCATACAGGCATGGATAATAATCATACTGCTGTGTTACTCCTATTTAGGTATCTCTGGCATTCCACTGTGACAGCAGCCCATTGCAAGTGAGACAGTTATTATTTATCAGGCATGTTAATGCACAGATCTATCTGCCATGTGTCCATTTACCACATGTACACATAATGTATGGTCCTGTCACAATATACAGGTTGGACCTGCAATGCATCACAATGGCTACCCATGTGCAATACTTGCAAACTATGTGAAACACGACATGAAACCTCACAAACTGTCACTACCAGATGTGTGGACAGCTGTGTATACAATGGTGGAGGTGCTATTCACTGTAGGGACATGTACTACAGATGAAAACTGCACGTGGGGAATACAAACAGTACTACACAGTGAACTGGAGTATGGCTAGCCCACAGGATTCACCAGTGTGGATCATACCCCTGCTATGAATGTCACACAATGTGATGTGCTATCTGACACGTCCATGACATTTAGTGGGCTGGCTACAACACTGCCTAACTATCCTGAAAAAACACATCCCACATACCAAACATACCACCCTTTGTCTGCATAACCTTGTCGTCAGCGGAGCATATGACATCTATGGGTATATGTCATATGGGACAACACAGACATGTGAAATAGATGCCCGTCACAATCATTTGGCCAACACATGTACACACATGGCCATGGAGGATGGCCAGAGACATGAAGCAACACACACAGTAGATGTGATGTGCTTGTGTGTACACCCTGTCATGCATTGGCTCCACATGGTCCAACTATGGCCTTTGTGTTATGGTTATATTGCAAATGTGGAACACTAGACATCTTACAGGCCTGTGCACATCTTGTGTAGGAGTGACATCAATCCACCACATAAGATGTTTTGAACATCTTGAGTGTGTCACGACATGACAGCAGTCACCTGTACAGTACCCACATCAGCCCACAGATACAGTACAATCCCCTTGCTGGTGTCAGACATCAATGTCTTCCTTGCTTCTCATGTGTGTGTGTGTGTGTGTGTGTGTGTCTGTGTGTGTGTGGTACACAGATGTCATGTGGTGCATGGTGTACCAATGAGTTTACCATGTCTGGCCATAGTTACCAGGCAGCAGCAATATGGTTGCAGATGTGCAGGGGTGTCATCCGTATACCCTTTGGTGACCCGTGTCACACATTCCACATCGTGGTTTAGTGTGTATACACCTCAGTGACGTGGGTCACATTCCACAGTATATATGTATTGTATCTGAACACAGTCATGGCTATGAACTGTGTCTATAACTTACACTATATAGCAATAGAGATGCCTCATGATTCCCTGCAATGGCCATGCACATCAGCTAAATGTGCAGTATATCTGTAGGGTGGACTGCAACATTGCATTGGGGCACCATTACCCCACTGTATATTTGACAGGACACCATTGTGTTAAACATGTATGCATGTCATTGCACATGTCAGCAGATCACATGTCATACTACATGTGATTGTCAAGGTCATATGCCACACATCAGGCAGGTGTACTGTTAACCTGTGCTAATCTACATGGTGTAACACAGGGATGTATGCTAACAACTACTATGATTGTGTCATTTGCATGCCTTCTGCTATGACACATGCATGCTGTTGTGTGAAACCTAGGGATGTATGATAACGACCACTATTATTGTCTGAGCTACATGCCGTCTGCCATATCACATGCATGTTGCATGCCTTCTGTCATCTCACATGCATGTTGGGTGCCATAGCATGTGTCTGTTTGCATGTGTGTGTGTGTGTGTGTGTGTGTGTGTGTCTGTGTCCATTATATAGACTGTAATGTACAGTTCTTGTCTGCCCCTCACAGGTGATGTAGGTGTGTTCCCCTTCTGTGGCCTATCTGATGTTAGTGTCCTCAAAGACTCTAGCAGTGATGATGAACTTATGATTAAGGCACAGGCAGGGTTGTCAGGGGCTGAATTTGTCCCATTGGTTGCCATTCCACCTATATACCCCTCATCCCAGCACACAGTTCTCATGCCTACACATACCCCATCACCAGTGGCCATAGAGAAAGGACAGTTGGCATGTGGTAGCTTAGAACAGGAAAGTGTGGGGGCTATGGAAGGTGTGCCTGCACACTATGGTGTCAGCCAACTGACTGGTGATAACACACACAGGCACGTGGCCAGTGCTGCTCATAGGAGGACCTCTGGCCAACATGCCCCAGCAAGTCAGAGTGCAGCAGCTGGTGTCACCAGATGCATGTTTCAGGCTGTAATGGAGGCACAGGCACATGCTGAACAGTACAACAGAAAAGATCAGAGGCTTCAGAGGGCTGCTGTCTGTTCTTTAAACAACAACATCCAGGCAATGGTAAATGCTCAACAGCAGATTGCTGAAGCTTAGGATAGACAATTGGGTGAAATGGTTGGAGTCCTTGACCGTGGCATGACAATCTGCGAGTGTGAGCTGTCTATGTTGGAACATCTGGTAGGAGTGAGGCATCGGACATGTGGATGTAGGCCTGCTACATCACCTTTTTCAAGTCTATGTGAACAAGCTACCTCACATGCCTCTCCCATAGTGGTGGTAGCAGCAACAGTGCAGCTGGTGCTGTGCTGTCCACACCATGACACAGCCGACCATGTGCACATGGCTCTGGATGGTCCCAACAAGGACACGGTTCCAGTGGACATGTGTCATGAGACAGTACCCAATCTGCACCTCTGCCTGGTAGTGCCCGTGCAACCCCTGGCAGGCGCAGGTCATGTGGTCGTGGCCGGACACCGTGAACTGTAAACCTGGCCTGTACAGTCCACAGCTGTCAATAATACCCATGTGTAGGCCATACACATGCCAGAACTGTGTGCATACATACACACACACACACACACACACACACACCGGAAACATACGTAGGGCACCGCAACACACACATGAATAACATCCACACACACCCAATGAGATCAAAGGCCCTAACCCACACACATTATGTCATCCAATGATGCAGCCTAGGCCTCTGGCAAACATTATCACCCTGTGCATATGATGATGCCTGTGCCACATCCCTGTCATCCACACCGTTGGTGCAGGGACATGCTCATTTGGTCTGATGCACAGGGTGAACAGACTAGGAAGATAAGTGTAGATTACAATTGTTGTGTACTGTTGACAGGCAGCAGACATACCATGTAGTAAAGGTGTACAATGCATTTTGTACTGTTAACAGTATGTGTCTTGTGTAACAGCAGTAACTGCATGTTGGTCATGATGTTTAGCTTTCCTCCTTCAGGTCTAATTGCATGTGCCAGTGGATGTCATTGTTTGCAGTTAGTGTCCCATATGTAAATGTGGACTACTCACAGGTATGTATGAAAATACCAACATGCACCTTGTAGCTTCCCACATCACAGTTAGAATGTCCCACATTTCAAACACGTGTTCTGATCCAAGAGCATGATAGCTGTGTATTAAACTACTGTGGCAACAGACGTGACATCCATACTGGGTGACATCACAGGTACAGTTACATGGAGTGGTGAGTAAGAAAGTGGTCTAGCTGATGACAAGGGTAGAGGCCAGTGGGAAGTGTGATGCCTCATTGGGAAGCAGTAATACATGTTCCCATGACAGGATGTGAAGACACAACTGCACCCACACACTCAGGTATTGACACACATGTTTTCAGTGACACAGTAACACACCCACACACTCACAGATTCACCGACACAGTAACACACACTCACACACACAGTTGCTAGTGTTGAGGTGAGGACCCCTGACTATGTGCAAATTATCATTACAGTACTGTGCACCTACATGATGTCCCACAGAGAATACACATGTACAGGTAGTCAGTATGGCCTAAGAGTGGGGACATCAACACAGATAGTAGATTGCATCACCTGGATGGGGGGAGGAGTCTTATCAGTTCACTATGGTAACATACATCCTCACTCTATGGACCAGACAGCCATACATACACACACACACACACACACACACACACACACACACACACACACACACACACACACACGCACACACAAAATGTGGCATTCACTATTGAATACACCTTTGTCATGCACATACAGATACCTCACATGTGTGAGATACGCACCCCTATGTCCTGCTTTCTACATTTCAGTCTGTACAGATGTCTACAACAGTGTACAGGAGAGTGAGTAACAATTGAGATGTATTCTACACCATACGTGACATATATGGACACACACGCAACCACACATGCCAGTACTGTGAATCAAACACCTGCCTATCTCATGATATGTATGACAGACTTACAGCAGTATTGCATGTGTTACAAAGTGTACTGACACTTCCTTTGGCAACTGTGCTGATATATGCACATGGGAGGTCGTAACTGTTACAAGTGTCAAGTGATTTACCTTCAGTGTCACCCTGACTGCTGTCTATGTTGTGTGTGTTGCCCTTCAATGAACAAAACCATTGCTTAGCAGTTACACAGGTTATTGTAGGTCCGCTTGTGACACACCTGTGAGCTGTCCTCAGCAAACATCCATCTGCAAAGTTGCCCCACCACTTAGTTATGTCCACACATCTGTCCATACCTGAGGTACATCTTTGCATACTTTCAGCATATCACCATATACAGTTGGCAATGTTGAGGCTGTACTGCAACTGCATGATGTACTAAGTCATCACCTGCATACAACAGCAACTGCACACGCATGGTATCTGAATGCACACCACTACATGTACATGTGTGTAGGTCCTACAATCCTGTCATTTGGGCATGTTTGTAGGCATTGCAATTGGTGGACATGTGTAATGACATACATGACACATGAACTGTTGTATGATATGATAGGTGTAATGCGTGACCAGTACAGAGGGAATGTTACCTCTGTCAACATTGATATCACACCTTTGTACTGTTAGCATTCAGCAGCCATGGACCTACATTCCAAGTGCATGTGTGTAATGGCTGTTGCCACTTGTCTGCACAAAGGGCAACAACAGCTATGATATTTACATATATGTTGTATGTGTTTGGCATGTACATATCCAGAGCAGGTACATGTATGTCATATCCAAACATGAGGATGTTTACTGGTGTACAGCACCAGTCATCTGTTAATGCTGTAAATGACTGAAGGCCCCTGGTATGTATACAGCTGACCTGGTTACAGACAGTGGTATCATTGCATTGCATAACACATGATGCAACTGTGTCAGTACATGGGTAATCTGCACAGTTGATGTAGAGCATGGTACAGTCCATTGGTCAAGGGTCACATGGTGGTGTACTATTATATGTCCTACCACATGTATGGATGTGTGTTAGTGGTCCGAGGGCTTGGTGGTGTCTGTGGGTTGCATCCTAGAATGCAGCTTTTGACATTGTGTCCTGCACCTGACTCATCTGTGATACCTTTTGTGGGAGTACTGGTCAGTACATGCGAGTGGCCTTTATGTATGTGGGGACACCACCACCTGGAGCAGTTCATACCTGTGTTATGGCCCACATGTCTGGTTCTGAGGTATATGGTGGTAGTGCTATTGTGCACTACAGAGCATTGAGCCAGGTGTTCCTCACTGCACAGATGTCAGTACTTCCCATTGTTGGATCTACAGTGAGCAGCTGTGATTACAGATGCTACACATCTAGCACTGGTTAGCATAAGCATACAATGCAGTTGTCCTCTAGGTGTCAGGGTTTATCCTGTGTTTAGGACATTTGCCTTGGAATGGCACTACATGGGCAAATGCAACTTAGGTATTATCCCCATTCCTTTGAATCATGGATGCATGTGATATGTGACAAAGGCCTGTCTACTTTCAGTCATTTCATCCCAGAATGACAAACACTGGACAACCTTGTAATTACAGCAGGACATTGGCTCATTGTGTTGGTCAAGCAGTTGCCACGCCTAGCAAGACATCACTGCGAGTGGTAGTATTGTGCTTGGTATAGAATGGTATATCTACGGTGACGGACAGCAGCAGACGTTGTGTATAAGACCAGTGTCAGATATATGTAGTGCAGCGTTCCTGCTAACAATAACAACTACTAACACCAGAGTCCATTACAATGTGTACTTTACATCTAACTGTAATAGCATGTCCACTGTGTCCTTCCATGTTTAGAATCAGAGTGCATCCCAGACAGCCCTGTGCTACTATGTATGAGCATGCCCAGTATAACCTTGTGTAGATGGACACATAGTGCATTCCGAACAGCCCTGTGCTACTAAGTGTGTGAGCATGCCCAGTATAACCTTGTGTAGATGGGCACATAGTGCATTCCAAACAGCCCTGTGCTACTAAGTGTGTGAGCATGCCCAGTGACAACTTGTGTCAGTTACGTGCCTCTATGTGTATAGGCATGGCCATTGTAAACCTGTATAGTGATAGTAGTTGTCCATTCCACAGATGGGCATACTCCAGGTCAGGATGGATTCCTACTTTAAACACACAGGTTTACAGGTATGTATATCTTCACTGCCAGCATCCCTGTTGATGTCTGCATTCCTAGAAGGTCATGATG
The DNA here is from genome assembly GCF_019279795.1 of Protopterus annectens. Lineage (NCBI taxonomy): Eukaryota > Metazoa > Chordata > Ceratodontiformes > Protopteridae > Protopterus > Protopterus annectens. The sequence goes on from NC_056726.1 coordinate 477,166,080, forward strand.
ACAGCCTTGAAATGTGTAGTCTGTGTGGCATGACTCATAACTATGTAGTATTGTAATAGTGATCTGTAGATAGACAGGTGTTCTGTTCCCACCACTTGTGTGTGTTTGTCTTCGCCTGCCTGAGGGCTGAATAAAGCTTTTAGACTGCTCACGCTCCATACAATTCCTATACCCACCTTTGGCAAGGCTGATGATGTCACCCACCTAAAAATAGCCCTCTGGGAGTGCTGTGACCCAGTAATCTTGGTAGCGCATTCTGTAACTGCGTAATGCTGTAGTGTAATAAAGTAGTTAGGGCGTTGTTCTAATCCCAGACTTGCCAAGTGTGTGTGTGTGTGTGTGTGTGTGTGTGTGTGTGTGTGTGTGTGTGTGTGTGTGTGTGTGTGTGTCCATCTGCCTTAGGACTGAATAATGCCTTTAGACTGTTCACACACCATACAATTCCTATACCCAGCTTTGGCAAGGCTGATGATGTCACCCATCTAGGATTACACCTCTGGGAGTGCTGTGACCCAGTAATCTTGGTAGCAAATTCTGTAACTGCGTAATGTTGTAGTGTGATAAAGTAGCTAGGTCAGTGTTCTAACCCCAGACTTGCCAAGTGTGTTTGTGTGTGTTTGTCCCCATCTGCCTGAGGACTGAATAATGCTTTTAGACTGCTCACACTCCATACAATTCCTATACCCACCTTTGGCAAGGCTGATGATGTCACCCAGGTAGAAATACACCTCGGGGAGTGCTGTGACCCAGTAATCTCAGTAGCGCATTCTGTAACTGCGTAATGCTGTAGTGTGATAAGGTTGTTAGGTCGGTGTTCTAATCCCAGACTTGCCAAGTGTGTGTGTGTGTGTGTGTGTGTGTGTGTGTGTGTGTGTGTGTGTGTGTGTGTGTGTGTGTGTGTGTGTGTGTGTGTGTATATGTGTCTGTTCCCATCTGCCTGAGGACTGAATAATGCTTTTAGACTGCTCACACTCCATACAATTCCTATACGGTTGTTAGGTCGGTGTTCTAATCCCAGACTTGCCAAGTGTGTGTGTGTGTGTGTGTGTGTGTGTGTGTGTGTGTGTGTGTGTGTGTGTGTGTGTGTGTGTGTGTGTGTGTGTGTGTGTGTGTTTGTCTGCTTGCGTAAGACAAGTACAGTGCTTTGTAGAGTATGCACTCTCTGTACAAATCACATGACCACCTTTGTCAATCCTGCTGTTGTCACCCACCTAGGTATACACCTGTAGGTGTGCTGTAACCCAGTATTCGCCGTAGCGCATGCCCTAAAAGAATATTGCTGGAGTGTGATACGGTAGGTAGGAATTCATATACAGGACATGGCAAGTGTGTGTGTTTGGCTGTCAGAGCCTGTGTAGAGTGGCTGTGAGTGTCTAACCACTGGACATGTTGGGAAGTGGATTTTGTAGTTTTCCTATATGGTGTCTGTCTTATGACACATTGGCCACCTCATGAGGAGTACAGCTGTCAGTCAGCCACAGGACTGTGTTGGCAAGCCATACCCCTATATCTGGTAAAAGGCTTGGTGAACAAAGTATGCAACCCTACTAGTACCCAGTATATGTCTTGCACCCATGTGCCATGTGAAACACACTTGCCTAGGATATCCCGCTATGTTGCTAGTACCATGCACTTTGATGACAGATAGTAGGCATGGTGTGAATGCAGTGGGCTGCAGAGGACATGGCACCCTGTACAATAGGCACATATTTGCAGACATTGTGCCTTCACTATGTTCCCCACTGGATGCCTGCAACATATGTGGTGCCTTCAAATGTGATCCACAGAGGCCATACAATGCTGTACACATGTGCCCTGTATGGAACAATGCTACTGACACCAGGGAATACCTGTATCATACAATCAATGCAGGTGTAGGGTCAACCTGCTCACTATAAGCAGGTTTCACCACACTAGGCCGGTATTGGCATATCGGGGGATAACAATCTGTGTACACAACATGTGCCTGCCAAACCAGGTACACCTGTACATGTTACTGTACAGTATTGTGGGACATGCACATCCCAGGCAATGTCCATGTGAAGGACTATCAAACACAGACATGGCATGCATTGCAAAGCTATGGCCATACACATTGGTAACCAGGATTTCAGGGCAGATCATGCAGTACCCATCTGTGTGGGACATTGCAAACACTACACCACTGTACTGCATTGCACACCATTATCTGGTGACGTGATGCCAAGGATTACCCCTCACCCAGCCTTGTACAGCCATCTTGCACAACCAACCACTACACACCCATGAAGCAATGCATACTGGAACCTTGTGTCTGCATGTGGGTTATGATGTTCCCAACCACAGTCACTCCCATTATAACCCTCACTGGCATACCAACAGATGTCAAACACTTTCACATACCCTAGCCCATAGAACCTCCAGATATCCCCTGTGGTGCATGTTGTCCTGTACATTACTGCAGTGTGGCAAACTAAGTAGTTAGGTTGTGTATTTGTGTCCCTGGCAAAGAGTGTCAATGCGAGTTCATTAGTGAGTGTGGTTGTGGTGACAATGGCATCCATTCACGTGGACAGCCATCTGTGCCACACCTAATGTATGTCTACTATATCTCTGTTGCAGATGTCTCTCACCTACACACATATATGTTCCTACAGCACAGGAATATGTCGGCTTTGTGGCACATGTAGTAACGTCATGCACATGTAATAGAATGACTAGTCAGTCAGGGGTTTGACCGCTATACTGTTAGATGTGTGGCAGACAATGCTTAGGGTTAAGTCTCCAAGCCCTTCTCTGGTGTACTTTGCCTGTCCCACCCACACACTCTCTGGTGGATGTGGAGGTGTACACCTGCTCAGCAGCAGCATATGTATTGTAAGTGATGGACATGATCAGGTGATGGCCTCTGCACCTGTTGCAGTCCTCCTCTAGCTAATTGCATGTGGAACAGCTGTGATGGTGTTCCCATAGCCATTTGCATGATACACACAGTACACTATCTAGGGAAAACATGTTGGTATTTGGCCATGACAGTCGCTGTGAGTGGTATCTGGATGTGGTATTCGGAAACGGCATCACAGATGATATCTGGATGTACCTCAAACATCATACACAGTTGGAAATAGCCTAAAGACAGGAGGGTGATGTGCCACACATGACTACAGGATGTAAGTTTAGCTATGCTGCATTGTCTCTACTGCCTGTTTAACATGTTGTATGTGGTAATGGATATTCTGCATGTTTTAATACAGACATGACAGTACTCTGTTTGTGAGGGACCCCCATCTGTAAGGCCATCTGTGAACTGGTCAGTGTGTGGAACCATTTGTTTCTTGTGTTACACACTGAACACACATCTGTGCACAGCAGGAGCATAGTGTGAGGATTGCAGACAGTACATGATGATAGGGATGTGTTACTGCCATCACATCCCTGACTGGACATATGTCACATGAAACAGTGGTATGACAGACACTGTCTGGGGTTCCCAGTGACAAGCCAATAATGGGCAACTGTTCATCGCTGCGGTCACACGTCTACTACACATTGTACAGATGGCATGCAGTATATATGTATGTGTTGTGCTCCCAATGCAAATGTATACCATCTGTTGTGTTGGGTTGATGGTGATATCTATGTATACTGTTGTAGCTAATCCTGTATGCTGTTGTCTATCACTAAGCCATATGTGGGTTTAAACTGCAACACCATAGGCTGAGTGAGTTGGGATGTCCCGGCAAAACTTCCTGTCCCACTTCAGCTGACCATGGCACCAGGCACCAGCACATCTGGGGCCCAGCCTTGGACATCAACCTCTGTTGGCTCTGCACCATCTTCTGGTGCTACCACCACTGAGGATGGGGCATGTCCCCAGTGGGAGCAGGACCAGACAGGTACATTTCTGCTGTCTTGCAGTCCCGGACGTGTTGCGTTGGGGGCTTACTATCTGGCGACACCAGATACGCAAGCTCAATGGTGGAGTGTCACATTTACAGGGTGATGCTGCCCCTCCTGGACAGCCCCCAGCACTGCCTCCTTTGCAGCTGTTTAGGTGCAGTGGCAGCTGCCCATGGCTGGGGACTTCTGTCTCACTGTTCCCATGGGCTTGTGAATGCTGAACACCCATCCCCGTCCGAGGTGTATCCCCCCACATGTGTCATATACCAACCCTGTATGCTGTCTTGTCTGTGATCCTACCCTACCTATCCTCCACAGCCATACCTACTCTCCTTCCCCCACATCTGACCCTCACCCTATGGAAACATAAGGCCAATCAGCTCCTAAGACAACATCTGCCCTATACATAGCTGTCCATTTCACACACGTGCCCACTGGACACATGTAACCCTTGTAATATGCATCACAACATACTCCTGTTATCCTCACCCCTGTCCCTCAGGCGCACGATCCTGGTATGCACATCACTCCTAAATGGTCCAGGTACACGTGATGTGGACGACCCCATTATACACACAACACTACCGGTCCCTCTATGGTTACCCCATTTACCTTTATCATGATGAGGATGTTGCACACAGAACCTTGCAAGAGTACTGTTCACACATAATGATTGGACAGGTACTGTTGTGTTAATGTACATTACATGCACAGAGTGATGTATACGGCCAATGTACAACTGTTTGCGTGTATGAATGACACATGTCTGTCTGAGGGAGTCTTGAGGTTACATAGAACAACACCACTACATAATACAGGCATTGCTGGTGTTTCCCATTTCATTCATTTGTAATGCTTTGTTGCCACATGGTATGTTCCTGATATAACTCTATATATGTATGTACCTATATGCTGGACATAAACACTCACATATACATCTACATGATGGGATACATTCCTATACTGCTGAATGACTGCGCTGCATGATATGTTTGTGGTACTGTCCATTGTCTGTATATCTGCCATGGCGTATTGGTAAATCACATTAGCTGTGTGTGCAGGGTCTTGGTTCCGAGCCTTGCAGAGGACGTTTATTTGGCTGCAGGGCAGAACAGGGCCATTGGATACAGAGGGAGTAAGGCACATTAAAGAAGTTTTGAGCGGGTGTGCGTGGGTTTGCATGGTGTTAAGCAATGCTAGCCACTGGCTACAGCTTCTTACACTCAGTTAGCCTCTACATTGCTTTACCAGTGCAATACTCTCATACTGGTAGCCAAACAGGCTTACACCCGCTTGCACCCGCACTTGCAAATGCACCAACATTGGTGCTTGCATCTGACACTCGCACCCCTGGGTGGGAGCGAGGACCACATTATTACCTTGTGATGTGTATTACATCGGATTACATGCCTACAGTATCAGGAATGGTTGCCCATTAGGCGATGGCATGTCATTCGACTGTACGGAATCGGCGGCCTGTCCAGTGATTTATTCATATTATTTGTGTGCTCTTCTTACAATCTGCTCCCATCTGGCTGATACATGGGAACCAAGACTCTTCAATACAGACAAGTAAGTGGGTTTTGGGAACCCACATCTATCGGCCGAGTCATGCTACCGCATACCTATTATAGGGTTGCCACCTTTTCAATTGCCCATGGTGGGACTTTTATGTTGAAACGTCAGATTTTGCAGGGCAAAACATACCCACAGCCAGTAAAAAGGAAAGAACTTCACTGTTTTGCCTAAATAAAAGCTTATACTTGTAGCATTATAGTTGCTTATAGTGTTTCTTATAACATTTAGGTATTTCAGATACCAAATAATTGTTTTATGAAACTACTACAGACAATATATGAAATCTTTGTCCTAAAATCTCAGGACATTTGCCATATTTTCAATTATTTTGCAGGACACAACTGCCCAAAGGGGACTGTCCCTCGCAAAGGTAGGCAGGTGGTAACCCTCACCTATTATTCTATCATCTTTCTAAGGTAGTCAGCGGAATATGCACTTTCTGTCACTATCAGACCTCTCATGTGAATGGGGAAGAATGAACACTGAATCAGGGACACATTTAGAAGTTTGATGCTATTAACCTGACACATTGACAGACCCAGAGCATATGTATTCATACACATTGTCTGAGTTACATGCTGTTTATGACTCTTACATGTTGTCGTTATTCATTACATGTATTCCACCACCTTTCCTCCTAATATCACTAGTTCTAGGAGGGTTTAGGTAGGACAGAGTTAGATTCTGAGTCGTAATCACGGACATCCCTTGTAATCAATGGTATGGTCCCTATGTGTTCCCCCAATGGTTTACTGACTATCCAGTGGATGTGCTGTTAGGGTTTGGGAGGTATGGGCGTCTGCTATGCCCACATCGGAATATTACTTACATCCATGGGGCAGTCCTAATATGGCTCTGCCAGCCAACACCTGCATGACTAGGCCCATAATCGCATACCCATAGTTCCCCTACCTGCCACTCCTCTACAGCACTCATCCTTACTGTGGGCACAGGTGGGGTATAAGCACATCACTACACACTACCCACTCTCCCTGTGTCGGGGCACATGTCGTACGTTGTGTCGACCCATGTGTTATCAGGCTTGCACAACATACTGGTCCATGTACATCTACAGCCTGGTCAGAGAATTCATTACAGGGCCTGGCTCCAATCATTAATTTTTGGTGTCCCACAAGGGACATCAATGTCTGTGTTTCAAGAGTAGACCTTGCAG